>NW_027442858.1:0-73975 GCF_048569485.1 Anomaloglossus baeobatrachus
ATCTCCACCAAACAGGACAAGCTTGCATCTGTTATAGTTTTGGAGAAAAATGTGTTCATTTCATGTATGCGCGAAATGCCTTAAAAATGGCTTTAAAATGGATTTGGAGCATGGAGACGATTATCTCGGGATTGCAAGATAACCAAACAAAAATTTTAGTGGATTTCTACTTATTTTATTAAATATCATCTCCACCAAACAGGACAAGCTTGCATCTGTTATAGTTTTGGAGAAAAATGTGTTCATTTCATGTATGCGCGAAATGCCTTAAAAATGGCTTTAAAATGGATTTGGAGCATGGAGACGATTATCTCGGGATTGCAAGATAACCAAACAAAACTTTTAGTGGATTTCTACTTATTTTATTAAATATCATCTCCACCAAACAAGACAAGCTTGCATCTGTTATAGTTTTAGAGAAAAATGTGTTCATTTCATGTATGCGCGAAATGCCTTAAAAATGGCTTTAAAATGGATTTGGAGCATGGAGACGATTATCTCGGGATTGCAAGATAACCAAACAAAACTTTTAGTGGATTTCTACTTATTTTATTAAATATCATCTCCACCAAACAGGACAAGCTTGCATCTGTTATAGTTTTGGAGAAAAATGTGTTCATTTCATGTATGCGCGAAATGCCTTAAAAATGGCTTTAAAATGGATTTGGAGCATGGAGACGATTATCTCGGGATTGCAAGATAACCAAACAAAAATTTTAGTGGATTTCTACTTATTTTATTAAATATCATCTCCACCAAACAGGACAAGCTTGCATCTGTTTTCGTTTTGGAGAAAAATGTGTTCATTTCATGTATGCGCGAAATGCCTTAAAAATGGCTTTAAAATGGATTTGGAGCATGGAGACGATTATCTCGGGATTGCAAGATAACCAAACAAAACTTTTAGTGGATTTCTACTTATTTTATTAAATATCATCTCCACCAAACAGGACAAGCTTGCATCTGTTATAGTTTTGGAGAAAAATGTGTTCATTTCATGTATGCGCGAAATGCCTTAAAAATGGCTTTAAAATGGATTTGGAGCATGGAGACGATTATCTCGGGATTGCAAGATAACCAAACAAAACTTTTAGTGGATTTCTACTTATTTTATTAAATATCATCTCCACCAAACAAGAGAAGCTTGCATCTGTTATAGTTTTGGAGAAAAATGTGTTCATTTCATGTATGCGCGAAATGCCTTAAAAATGGCTTTAAAATGGATTTGGAGCATGGAGACGATTATCTCGGGATTGCAAGATAACCAAACAAAACTTTTAGTGGATTTCTACTTATTTTATTAAATATCATCTCCACCAAACAGGACAAGCTTGCATCTGTTATAGTTTTGGAGAAAAATGTGTTCATTTCATGTATGCGCGAAATGCCTTAAAAATGGCTTTAAAATGGATTTGGAGCATGGAGACGATTATCTCGGGATTGCAAGATAACCAAACAAAACTTTTAGTGGATTTCTACTTATTTTACTAAATATCATCTCCACTAAACAGGACAAGCTTGCATCTGTTATAGTTTTGGAGAAAAATGTGTTCATTTCATGTATGCGCGAAATGCCTTAAAAATGGCTTTAAAATGGATTTGGAGCATGGAGACGATTATCTCGGGATTGCAATATAACCAAACAAAACTTTTAGTGGATTTCTACTTATTTTATTAAATATCATCTCCACCAAACAGGACAAGCTTGCATCTGTTATAGTTTTGGAGAAAAATGTGTTCATTTCATGTATGCGCGAAATGCCTTAAAAATGGCTTTAAAATGGATTTGGAGCATGGAGACGATTATCTCGGGATTGCAAGATAACCAAACAAAAATTTTAGTGGATTTCTACTTATTTTATTAAATATCATCTCCACCAAACAGGACAAGCTTGCATCTGTTATAGTTTTGGAGAAAAATGTGTTCATTTCATGTATGCGCGAAATGCCTTAAAAATGGCTTTAAAATGGATTTGGAGCATGGAGACGATTATCTCGGGATTGCAAGATAACCAAACAAAACTTTTAGTGGATTTCTACTTATTTTATTAAATATCATCTCCACCAAACAAGACAAGCTTGCATCTGTTATAGTTTTGGAGAAAAATGTGTTCATTTCATGTATGCGCGAAATGCCTTAAAAATGGTTTTAAAATGGATTTGGAGCATGGAGACGATTATCTCGGGATTGCAAGATAACCAAACAAAACTTTTAGTGGATTTCTACTTATTTTATTAAATATCATCTCCACCAAACAGGACAAGCTTGCATGTGTTATAGTTTTGGAGAAAAATGTGTTCATTTCATGTATGCGCAAAATGCCTTTGAAATGGCTTTAAAATGGATTTGGAGCATGGAGACGATTATCTCGGGATTGCAAGATAACCAAACAAAACTTTTAGTGGATTTCTACTTATTTTATTAAATATCATCTCCACCAAACAGGACAAGCTTGCATCTGTTATAGTTTTGGAGAAAAATGTGTTCATTTCATGTATGCGCGAAATGCCTTAAAAATGGCTTTAAAATGGATTTGGAGCATGGAGACGATTATCTCGGGATTGCAAGATAACCAAACAAAACTTTTAGTGTATTTCTACTTATTTTATTAAATATCATCTCCACCAAAAAGGACAAGCTTGCATCTATTATAGTTTTGGAGAAAAATGTGTTCATTTCATGTATGCGCGAAATGCCTTAAAAATGGCTTTAAAATGGATTTGGAGCATGGAGACGATTATCTCGGGATTGCAATATAACCAAACAAAACTTTTAGTGGATTTCTACTTATTTTATTAAATATCATCTCCACAAAACAGGACAAGCTTGCATCTGTTATAGTTTTGGAGAAAAATGTGTTCATTTCATGTATGCGCGAAATGCCTTAAAAATGGCTTTAAAATGGATTTGGAGCATGGAGACGATTATCTCGGGATTGCAAGATAACCAAACAAAACTTTTAGTGGATTTCTACTTATTTTATTAAATATCATCTCCACCAAACAGGACAAGCTTGCATCTGTTATAGTTTTGGAGAAAAATGTGTTCATTTCATGTATGCGCGAAATGCCTTAAAAATGGCTTTAAAATGGATTTGGAGCATGGAGACGATTATCTCGGGATTGCAAGATAACCAAACAAAACTTTTAGTGGATTTCTACTTATTTTATTAAATATCATCTCCACCAAACAGGACAAGCTTTCATCTGTTATAGTTTTGGAGAAAAATGTGTTCATTTCATGTATGCGCGAAATGCCTTAAAAATGGCTTTAAAATGGATTTGGAGCATGGAGACGTTTATCTCGGGATTGCAAGATAACCAAACAAAACTTTTAGTGGATTTCTACTTATTTTATTAAATATCATCTCCACCAAACAGGACAAGCTTGCATCTGTTATAGTTTTGGAGAAAAATGTGTTCATTTCATGTATGCGCGAAATGCCTTAAAAATTGCTTTAAAATGGATTTGGAGCATGGAGACGATTATCTCGGGATTGCAAGATAACCAAACAAAACTTTTAGTGGATTTCTACTTATTTTATTAAATATCATCTCCACCAAACAGGACAAGCTTGCATCTGTTATAGTTTTGGAGAAAAATGTGTTCATTTCATGTATGCGCGAAATGCCTTAAAAATGGCTTTAAAATGGATTTGGAGCATGGAGACGATTATCTCGGGATTGCAAGATAACCAAACAAAACTTTTAGTGGATTTCTACTTATTTTATTAAATATCATCTCCACCAAACAGGACAAGCTTGCATGTGTTATAGTTTTGGAGAAAAATGTGTTCATTTCATGTATGCGCGAAATGCCTTAAAAATGGCTTTAAAATGGATTTGGAGCATGGAGACGATTATCTCGGGATTGCAAGATAACCAAACAAAACTTTTAGTGGATTTCTACTTATTTTATTAAATATCATCTCCACCAAACAGGACAAGCTTGCATCTGTTATAGTTTTGGAGAAAAATGTGTTCATTTCATGTATGCGCGAAATGCCTTAAAAATGGCTTTAAAATGGATTTGGAGCATGGAGACGATTATATCGGGATTGCAATATAACCAAACAAAACTTTTTGTGGATTTCTACTTATTTTATTAAATATCATCTCCACCAAACAGGACAAGCTTGCATCTGTTATAGTTTTGGAGAAAAATGTGTTCATTTCATGTATGCGCGAAATGCCTTAAAAATGGCTTTAAAATGGATTTGGAGCATGGAGACGATTATCTCGGGATTGCAAGATAACCAAACAAAACTTTTAGTGGATTTCTACTTATTTTATTAAATATCATCTCCACCAAACAGGACAAGCTTGCATCTGTTATAGTTTTGGAGAAAAATGTGTTCATTTCATGTATGCGCGAAATGCCTTAAAAATGGCTTTAAAATGGATTTGGAGCATGGAGACGATTATCTCGGGATTGCAAGATAACCAAACAAAACTTTTAGTGGATTTCTACTTATTTTATTAAATATCATCTCCACCAAACAGGACAAGCTTGCATCTGTTATAGTTTTGGAGAAAAATGTGTTCATTTCATGTATGCGCGAAATGCCTTAAAAATGGCTTTAAAATGGATTTGGAGCATGGAGACGATTATCTCGGGATTGCAAGATAACCAAACAAAACTTTTAGTGGATTTCTACTTATTATATTAAATATAATCTCCACCAAACAGGACAAGCTTGCATCTGTTATAGTTTTGGAGAAAAATGTGTTCATTTCATGTATGCGCGAAATGCCTTAAAAATGGCTTTAAAATGGATTTGGAGCATGGAGACGATTATCTCGGGATTGCAAGATAACCAAACAAAACTTTTAGTGGATTTCTACTTATTTTATTAAATATCATCTCCACCAAACAAGACAAGCTTGCATCTGTTATAGATTTGGAGAAAAATGTGTTCATTTCATGTATGCGCGAAATGCCTTAAAAATGGCTTTAAAATGGATTTGGAGCATGGAGACGATTATCTCGGGATTGCAAGATAACCAAACAAAACTTTTAGTGGATTTCTACTTATTTTATTAAATATCATCTCCACCAAACAGGACAAGCTTGCATCTGTTATAGTTTTGGAGAAAAATGTGTTCATTTCATGTATGCGCGAAATGCCTTAAAAATGGCTTTAAAATGGATTTGGAGCATGGAGACGATTATCTCGGGATTGCAAGATAACCAAACAAAACTTTTAGTGGATTTCTACTTATTTTATTAAATATCATCTCCACCAAACAGGACAAGCTTGCATCTGTTATAGTTTTGGAGAAAAATGTGTTCATTTCATGTATGCGCGAAATGCCTTAAAAATGGCTTTAAAATGGATTTGGAGCATGGAGACGATTATCTCGGGATTGCAAGATAACCAAACAAAACTTTTAGTGGATTTCTACTTATTTTATTAAATATCATCTCCACCAAACAGGACAAGCTTGCATCTGTTATAGTTTTGGAGAAAAATGTGTTCATTTCATGTATGCGCGAAATGCCTTAAAAATGGCTTTAAAATGGATTTGGAGCATGGAGACGATTATCTCGGGATTGCAATATAACCAAACAAAACTTTTAGTGGATTTCTACTTATTTTATTAAATATCATCTCCACCAAACAGGACAAGCTTGCATCTGTTATAGTTTTGGAGAAAAATGTGTTCATTTCATGTATGCGCGAAATGCCTTAAAAATGGCTTTAAAATGGATTTGGAGCATGGAGACGATTATCTCGGGATTGCAAGATAACCAAACAAAACTTTTAGTGGATTTCTACTTATTTTATTAAATATCATCTCCACCAAACAGGACAAGCTTGCATCTGTTATAGTTTTGGAGAAAAATGTGTTCATTTCATGTATGCGCGAAATGCCTTAAAAATGGCTTTAAAATGGATTTGGAGCATGGAGACGATTATCTCGGGATTGCAAGATAACCAAACAAAACTTTTAGTGGATTTCTACTTATTTTATTAAATATCATCTCCACCAAACAGGACAAGCTTGCATCTGTTATAGTTTTGGAGAAAAATGTGTTCATTTCATGTATGCGCGAAATGCCTTAAAAATGGCTTTAAAATGGATTTGGAGCATGGAGACGATTATCTCGGGATTGCAAGATAACCAAACAAAACTTTTAGTGGATTTCTACTTATTATATTAAATATAATCTCCACCAAACAGGACAAGCTTGCATCTGTTATAGTTTTGGAGAAAAATGTGTTCATTTCATGTATGCGCGAAATGCCTTAAAAATGGCTTTAAAATGGATTTGGAGCATGGAGACGATTATCTCGGGATTGCAAGATAACCAAACAAAACTTTTAGTGGATTTCTACTTATTTTATTAAATATCATCTCCACCAAACAAGACAAGCTTGCATCTGTTATAGATTTGGAGAAAAATGTGTTCATTTCATGTATGCGCGAAATGCCTTAAAAATGGCTTTAAAATGGATTTGGAGCATGGAGACGATTATCTCGGGATTGCAAGATAACCAAACAAAACTTTTAGTGGATTTCTACTTATTTTATTAAATATCATCTCCACCAAACAGGACAAGCTTGCATCTGTTATAGTTTTGGAGAAAAATGTGTTCATTTCATGTATGCGCGAAATGCCTTAAAAATGGCTTTAAAATGGATTTGGAGCATGGAGACGATTATCTCGGGATTGCAAGATAACCAAACAAAACTTTTAGTGGATTTCTACTTATTTTATTAAATATCATCTCCACCAAACAGGACAAGCTTGCATCTGTTATAGTTTTGGAGAAAAATGTGTTCATTTCATGTATGCGCGAAATGCCTTAAAAATGGCTTTAAAATGGATTTGGAGCATGGAGACGATTATCTCGGGATTGCAAGATAACCAAACAAAACTTTTAGTGGATTTCTACTTATTTTATTAAATATCATCTCCACCAAACAGGACAAGCTTGCATCTGTTATAGTTTTGGAGAAAAATGTGTTCATTTCATGTATGCGCGAAATGCCTTAAAAATGGCTTTAAAATAGATTTGGAGCATGGAGACGATTATCTCGGGATTGCAAGATAACCAAACAAAACTTTTAGTGGATTTCTACTTATTTTATTAAATATCATCTCCACCAAACAGGACAAGCTTGCATCTGTTATAGTTTTGGAGAAAAATGTGTTCATTTCATGTATGCGCGAAATGCCTTAAAAATGGCTTTAAAATGGATTTGGAGCATGGAGACGATTATCTCGGGATTGCAAGATAACCAAACAAAACTTTTAGTGGATTTCTACTTATTTTATTAAATATCATCTCCACCAAACAGGACAAGCTTGCATCTGTTATAGTTTTGGAGAAAAATGTGTTCATTTCATGTATGCGCGAAATGCCTTAAAAATGGCTTTAAAATGGATTTGGAGCATGGAGACGATTATCTCGGGATTGCAATATAACCAAACAAAACTTTTAGTGGATTTCTACTTATTTTATTAAATATCATCTCCACCAAACAGGACAAGCTTGCATCTGTTATAGTTTTGGAGAAAAATGTGTTCATTTCATGTATGCGCGAAATGCCTTAAAAATGGCTTTAAAATGGATTTGGAGCATGGAGACGATTATTTCGGGATTGCAAGATAACCAAACAAAACTTTTAGTGGATTTCTACTTATTTTATTAAATATCATCTCCACCAAACAGGACAAGCTTGCATCTGTTATAGTTTTGGAGAAAAATGTGTTCATTTCATGTATGCGCGAAATGCCTTAAAAATGGCTTTAAAATGGATTTGGAGCATGGAGACGATTATCTCGGGATTGCAAGATAACCAAACAAAACTTTTAGTGGATTTCTACTTATTTTATTAAATATCATCTCCACCAAACAGGACAAGCTTGCATCTGTTATAGTTTTGGAGAAAAATGTGTTCATTTCATGTATGCGCGAAATGCCTTAAAAATGGCTTTAAAATGGATTTGGAGCATGGAGACGATTATCTCGGGATTGCAAGATAACCAAACAAAACTTTTAGTGGATTTCTACTTATTTTATTAAATATCATCTCCACCAAACAGGACAAGCTTGCATCTGTTATAGTTTTGGAGAAAAATGTGTTCATTTCATGTATGCGCGAAATGCCTTAAAAATGGCTTTAAAATGGATTTGGAGCATGGAGACGATTATCTCGGGATTGCAAGATAACCAAACAAAACTTTTAGTAAATTTCTACTTATTTTATTAAATATCATCTCCACCAAACAGGACAAGCTTGCATCTGTTATAGTTTTGGAGAAAAATGTGTTCATTTCATGTATGCGAGAAATGCCTTAAAAATGGCTTTAAAATGGATTTGGAGCATGGAGACGATTATCTCGGGATTGCAAGATAACCAAACAAAAATTTTAGTGGATTTCTACTTATTTTATTAAATATCATCTCCACCAAACAGGACAAGCTTGCATCTGTTATAGTTTTGGAGAAAAATGTGTTCATTTCATGTATGCGCGAAATGCCTTAAAAATGGCTTTAAAATGGATTTGGAGCATGGAGACGATTATCTCGGGATTGCAAGATAACCAAACAAAACTTTTAGTGGATTTCTACTTATTTTATTAAATATCATCTCCACCAAACAGGACAAGCTTGCATGTTATAGTTTTGGAGAAAAATGTGTTCATTTCATGTATGCGCGAAATGCCTTAAAAATGGCTTTAAAATGGATTTGGAGCATGGAGACGATTATCTCGGGATTGCAATATAACCAAACAAAACTTTTAGTGGATTTCTACTTATTTTATTAAATATCATCTCCACCAAACAGGACAAGCTTGCATCTGTTATAGTTTTGGAGAAAAATGTGTTCATTTCATGTATGCGCGAAATGCCTTAAAAATGGCTTTAAAATGGATTTGGAGCATGGAGACGATTATCTCGGGATTGCAAGATAACCAAACAAAACTTTTAGTGGATTTCTACTTATTTTATTAAAAATCATCTCCACCAAACAGGACAAGCTTGCATCTGTTATAGTTTTGGAGAAAAATGTGTTCATTTCCTGTATGCGCGAAATGCCTTAAAAATGGCTTTAAAATGGATTTGGAGCATGGAGACGATTATCTCGGGATTGCAAGATAACCAAACAAAACTTTTAGTGGATTTCTACTTATTTTATTAAATATCATCTCCACCAAACAAGAGAAGCTTGCATCTGTTATAGTTTTGGAGAAAAATGTGTTCATTTCATGTATGCGCGAAATGCCTTAAAAATGGCTTTAAAATGGATTTGGAGCATGGAGACGATTATCTCGGGATTGCAAGATAACCAAACAAAACTTTTAGTGGATTTCTACTTATTTTATTAAATATCATATCCACCAAACAGGACAAGCTTGCATCTGTTATAGTTTTGGAGAAAAATGTGTTCATTTCATGTATGCGCGAAATGCCTTAAAAATGGCTTTAAAATGGATTTGGAGCATGGAGACGATTATCTCGGGATTGCAAGATAACCAAACAAAACTTTTAGTGGATTTCTACTTATTTTATTAAATATCATCTCCACTAAACAGGACAAGCTTGCATCTGTTATAGTTTTGGAGAAAAATGTGTTCATTTCATGTATGCGCGAAATGCCTTAAAAATGGCTTTAAAATGGATTTGGAGCATGGAGACGATTATCTCGGGATTGCAATATAACCAAACAAAACTTTTAGTGGATTTCTACTTATTTTATTAAATATCATCTCCACCAAACAGGACAAGCTTGCATCTGTTATAGTTTTGGAGAAAAATGTGTTCATTTCATGTATGCGCGAAATGCCTTAAAAATGGCTTTAAAATGGATTTGGAGCATGGAGACGATTATCTCGGGATTGCAAGATAACCAAACAAAAATTTTAGTGGATTTCTACTTATTTTATTAAATATCATCTCCACCAAACAGGACAAGCTTGCATCTGTTATAGTTTTGGAGAAAAATGTGTTCATTTCATGTATGCGCGAAATGCCTTAAAAATGGCTTTAAAATGGATTTGGAGCATGGAGACGATTATCTCGGGATTGCAAGATAACCAAACAAAACTTTTAGTGGATTTCTACTTATTTTATTAAATATCATCTCCACTAAACAAGACAAGCTTGCATCTGTTATAGTTTTGGAGAAAAATGTGTTCATTTCATGTATGCGCGAAATGCCTTAAAAATGGCTTTAAAATGGATTTGGAGCATGGAGACGATTATCTCGGGATTGCAAGATAACCAAACAAAACTTTTAGTGGATTTCTACTTATTTTATTAAATATCATCTCCACCAAACAGGACAAGCTTGCATCTGTTATAGTTTTGGAGAAAAATGTGTTCATTTCATGTATGCGCGAAATGCCTTAAAAATGGCTTTAAAATGGATTTGGAGCATGGAGACGATTATCTCGGGATTGCAAGATAACCAAACAAAACTTTTAGTGGATTTCTACTTATTTTATTAAATATCATCTCCACCAAACAGGACAAGCTTGCATCTGTTATAGTTTTGGAGAAAAATGTGTTCATTTCATGTATGCGCGAAATGCCTTAAAAATGGCTTTAAAATGGATTTGGAGCATGGAGACGATTATCTCGGGATTGCAATATAACCAAACAAAACTTTTAGTGGATTTCTACTTATTTTATTAAATATCATCTCCACCAAACAGGACAAGCTTGCATCTGTTATAGTTTTGGAGAAAAATGTGTTCATTTCATGTATGCGCGAAATGCCTTAAAAATGGCTTTAAAATGGATTTGGAGCATGGAGACGATTATCTCGGGATTGCAAGATAACCAAACAAAACTTTTAGTGGATTTCTACTTATTTTATTAAATATCATCTCCACCAAACAGGACAAGCTTGCATCTGTTATAGTTTTGGAGAAAAATGTGTTCATTTCATGTATGCGCGAAATGCCTTAAAAATGGCTTTAAAATGGATTTGGAGCATGGAGACGATTATCTCGGGATTGCAAGATAACCAAACAAAACTTTTAGTGGATTTCTACTTATTTTATTAAATATCATCTCCACCAAACAGGACAAGCTTGCATCTGTTATAGTTTTGGAGAAAAATGTGTTCATTTCATGTATGCGCGAAATGCCTTAAAAATGGCTTTAAAATGGATTTGGAGCATGGAGACGATTATCTCGGGATTGCAAGATAACCAAACAAAAATTTTAGTGGATTTCTACTTATTTTATTAAATATCATCTCCACCAAACAGGACAAGCTTGCATCTGTTATAGTTTTGGAGAAAAATGTGTTCATTTCATGTATGCGCGAAATGCCTTAAAAATGGCTTTAAAATGGATTTGGAGCATGGAGACGATTATCTCGGGATTGCAAGATAACCAAACAAAACTTTTAGTGGATTTCTACTTATTATATTAAATATAATCTCCACCAAACAGGACAAGCTTGCATCTGTTATAGTTTTGGAGAAAAATGTGTTCATTTCATGTATGCGCGAAATGCCTTAAAAATGGCTTTAAAATGGATTTGGAGCATGGAGACGATTATCTCGGGATTGCAATATAACCAAACAAAACTTTTAGTGGATTTCTACTTATTTTATTAAATATCATCTCCACCAAACAGGACAAGCTTGCATCTGTTATAGTTTTGGAGAAAAATGTGTTCATTTCATGTATGCGCGAAATGCCTTAAAAATGGCTTTAAAATGGATTTGGAGCATGGAGACGATTATCTCGGGATTGCAAGATAACCAAACAAAAATTTTAGTGGATTTCTACTTATTTTATTAAATATCATCTCCACCAAACAGGACAAGCTTGCATCTGTTATAGTTTTGGAGAAAAATGTGTTCATTTCATGTATGCGCGAAATGCCTTAAAAATGGCTTTAAAATGGATTTGGAGCATGGAGACGATTATCTCGGGATTGCAAGATAACCAAACAAAACTTTTAGTGGATTTCTACTTATTTTATTAAATATCATCTCCACCAAACAAGACAAGCTTGCATCTGTTATAGATTTGGAGAAAAATGTGTTCATTTCATGTATGCGCGAAATGCCTTAAAAATGGCTTTAAAATGGATTTGGAGCATGGAGACGATTATCTCGGGATTGCAAGATAACCAAACAAAACTTTTAGTGGATTTCTACTTATTTTATTAAATATCATCTCCACCAAACAGGACAAGCTTGCATCTGTTATAGTTTTGGAGAAAAATGTGTTCATTTCATGTATGCGCGAAATGCCTTAAAAATGGCTTTAAAATGGATTTGGAGCATGGAGACGATTATCTCGGGATTGCAAGATAACCAAACAAAACTTTTAGTGGATTTCTACTTATTTTATTAAATATCATCTCCACCAAACAGGACAAGCTTGCATCTGTTATAGTTTTGGAGAAAAATGTGTTCATTTCATGTATGCGCGAAATGCCTTAAAAATGGCTTTAAAATGGATTTGGAGCATGGAGACGATTATCTCGGGATTGCAAGATAACCAAACAAAACTTTTAGTGGATTTCTACTTATTTTATTAAATATCATCTCCACCAAACAGGACAAGCTTGCATCTGTTATAGTTTTGGAGAAAAATGTGTTCATTTCATGTATGCGCGAAATGCCTTAAAAATGGCTTTAAAATAGATTTGGAGCATGGAGACGATTATCTCGGGATTGCAAGATAACCAAACAAAACTTTTAGTGGATTTCTACTTATTTTATTAAATATCATCTCCACCAAACAGGACAAGCTTGCATCTGTTATAGTTTTGGAGAAAAATGTGTTCATTTCATGTATGCGCGAAATGCCTTAAAAATGGCTTTAAAATGGATTTGGAGCATGGAGACGATTATCTCGGGATTGCAAGATAACCAAACAAAACTTTTAGTGGATTTCTACTTATTTTATTAAATATCATCTCCACCAAACAGGACAAGCTTGCATCTGTTATAGTTTTGGAGAAAAATGTGTTCATTTCATGTATGCGCGAAATGCCTTAAAAATGGCTTTAAAATGGATTTGGAGCATGGAGACGATTATCTCGGGATTGCAATATAACCAAACAAAACTTTTAGTGGATTTCTACTTATTTTATTAAATATCATCTCCACCAAACAGGACAAGCTTGCATCTGTTATAGTTTTGGAGAAAAATGTGTTCATTTCATGTATGCGCGAAATGCCTTAAAAATGGCTTTAAAATGGATTTGGAGCATGGAGACGATTATCTCGGGATTGCAAGATAACCAAACAAAACTTTTAGTGGATTTCTACTTATTTTATTAAATATCATCTCCACCAAACAGGACAAGCTTGCATCTGTTATAGTTTTGGAGAAAAATGTGTTCATTTCATGTATGCGCGAAATGCCTTAAAAATGGCTTTAAAATGGATTTGGAGCATGGAGACGATTATCTCGGGATTGCAAGATAACCAAACAAAACTTTTAGTGGATTTCTACTTATTTTATTAAATATCATCTCCACCAAACAGGACAAGCTTGCATCTGTTATAGTTTTGGAGAAAAATGTGTTCATTTCATGTATGCGCGAAATGCCTTAAAAATGGCTTTAAAATGGATTTGGAGCATGGAGACGATTATCTCGGGATTGCAAGATAACCAAACAAAACTTTTAGTGGATTTCTACTTATTTTATTAAATATCATCTCCACCAAACAGGACAAGCTTGCATCTGTTATAGTTTTGGAGAAAAATGTGTTCATTTCATGTATGCGCGAAATGCCTTAAAAATGGCTTTAAAATGGATTTGGAGCATGGAGACGATTATCTCGGGATTGCAAGATAACCAAACAAAACTTTTAGTGGATTTCTACTTATTTTATTAAATATCATCTCCACCAAACAGGACAAGCTTGCATCTGTTATAGTTTTGGAGAAAAATGTGTTCATTTCATGTATGCGCGAAATGCCTTAAAAATGGCTTTAAAATGGATTTGGAGCATGGAGACGATTATCTCGGGATTGCAAGATAACCAAACAAAAATTTTAGTGGATTTCTACTTATTTTATTAAATATCATCTCCACCAAACAGGACAAGCTTGCATCTGTTATAGTTTTGGAGAAAAATGTGTTCATTTCATGTATGCGCGAAATGCCTTAAAAATGGCTTTAAAATGGATTTGGAGCATGGAGACGATTATCTCGGGATTGCAAGATAACCAAACAAAACTTTTAGTGGATTTCTACTTATTTTATTAAATATCATCTCCACCAAACAAGACAAGCTTGCATCTGTTATAGTTTTGGAGAAAAATGTGTTCATTTCATGTATGCGCGAAATGCCTTAAAAATGGCTTTAAAATGGATTTGGAGCATGGAGACGATTATCTCGGGATTGCAAGATAACCAAACAAAACTTTTAGTGGATTTCTACTTATTTTATTAAATATCATCTCCACCAAACAGGACAAGCTTGCATCTGTTATAGTTTTGGAGAAAAATGTGTTCATTTCATGTATGCGCGAAATGCCTTAAAAATGGCTTTAAAATGGATTTGGAGCATGGAGACGATTATCTCGGGATTGCAAGATAACCAAACAAAACTTTTAGTGGATTTCTACTTATTTTATTAAATATCATCTCCACCAAACAGGACAAGCTTGCATCTGTTATAGTTTTGGAGAAAAATGTGTTCATTTCATGTATGCGCGAAATGCCTTAAAAATGGCTTTAAAATGGATTTGGAGCATGGAGACGATTATCTCGGGATTGCAATATAACCAAACAAAACTTTTAGTGGATTTCTACTTATTTTATTAAATATCATCTCCACCAAACAGGACAAGCTTGCATCTGTTATAGTTTTGGAGAAAAATGTGTTCATTTCATGTATGCGCGAAATGCCTTAAAAATGGCTTTAAAATGGATTTGGAGCATGGAGACGATTATCTCGGGATTGCAAGATAACCAAACAAAACTTTTAGTGGATTTCTACTTATTTTATTAAAAATCATCTCCACCAAACAGGACAAGCTTGCATCTGTTATAGTTTTGGAGAAAAATGTGTTCATTTCCTGTATGCGCGAAATGCCTTAAAAATGGCTTTAAAATGGATTTGGAGCATGGAGACGATTATCTCGGGATTGCAAGATAACCAAACAAAACTTTTAGTGGATTTCTACTTATTTTATTAAATATCATCTCCACCAAACAAGAGAAGCTTGCATCTGTTATAGTTTTGGAGAAAAATGTGTTCATTTCATGTATGCGCGAAATGCCTTAAAAATGGCTTTAAAATGGATTTGGAGCATGGAGACCTGATTATCTCGGGATTGCAAGATAACCAAACAAAACTTTTAGTGGATTTCTACTTATTTTATTAAATATCATATCCACCAAACAGGACAAGCTTGCATCTGTTATAGTTTTGGAGAAAAATGTGTTCATTTCATGTATGCGCGAAATGCCTTAAAAATGGCTTTAAAATGGATTTGGAGCATGGAGACGATTATCTCGGGATTGCAAGATAACCAAACAAAACTTTTAGTGGATTTCTACTTATTTTATTAAATATCATCTCCACTAAACAGGACAAGCTTGCATCTGTTATAGTTTTGGAGAAAAATGTGTTCATTTCATGTATGCGCGAAATGCCTTAAAAATGGCTTTAAAATGGATTTGGAGCATGGAGACGATTATCTCGGGATTGCAATATAACCAAACACAACTTTTAGTGGATTTCTACTTATTTTATTAAATATCATCTCCACCAAACAGGACAAGCTTGCATCTGTTATAGTTTTGGAGAAAAATGTGTTCATTTCATGTATGCGCGAAATGCCTTAAAAATGGCTTTAAAATGGATTTGGAGCATGGAGACGATTATCTCGGGATTGCAAGATAACCAAACAAAAATTTTAGTGGATTTCTACTTATTTTATTAAATATCATCTCCACCAAACAGGACAAGCTTGCATCTGTTATAGTTTTGGAGAAAAATGTGTTCATTTCATGTATGCGCGAAATGCCTTAAAAATGGCTTTAAAATGGATTTGGAGCATGGAGACGATTATCTCGGGATTGCAAGATAACCAAACAAAACTTTTAGTGGATTTCTACTTATTTTATTAAATATCATCTCCACTAAACAAGACAAGCTTGCATCTGTTATAGTTTTGGAGAAAAATGTGTTCATTTCATGTATGCGCGAAATGCCTTAAAAATGGCTTTAAAATGGATTTGGAGCATGGAGACGATTATCTCGGGATTGCAAGATAACCAAACAAAACTTTTAGTGGATTTCTACTTATTTTATTAAATATCATCTCCACCAAACAGGACAAGCTTGTATGTGTTATAGTTTTGGAGAAAAATGTGTTCATTTCATGTATGCGCAAAATGCCTTTGAAATGGCTTTAAAATGGATTTGGAGCATGGAGACGATTATCTCGGGATTGCAAGATAACCAAACAAAACTTTTAGTGGATTTCTACTTATTTTATTAAATATCATCTCCACCAAACAGGACAAGCTTGCATCTGTTATAGTTTTGGAGAAAAATGTGTTCATTTCATGTATGCGCGAAATGCCTTAAAAATGGCTTTAAAATGGATTTGGAGCATGGAGACGATTATCTCGGGATTGCAAGATAACCAAACAAAACTTTTAGTGTATTTCTACTTATTTTATTAAATATCATCTCCACCAAACAGGACAAGCTTGCATCTATTATAGTTTTGGAGAAAAATGTGTTCATTTCATGTATGCGCGAAATGCCTTAAAAATGGCTTTAAAATGGATTTGGAGCATGGAGACGATTATCTCGGGATTGCAATATAACCAAACAAAACTTTTAGTGGATTTCTACTTATTTTATTAAATATCATCTCCACCAAACAGGACAAGCTTGCATCTGTTATAGTTTTGGAGAAAAATGTGTTCATTTCATGTATGCGCGAAATGCCTTAAAAATGGCTTTAAAATGGATTTGGAGCATGGAGACGATTATCTCGGGATTGCAAGATAACCAAACAAAACTTTTAGTGGATTTCTACTTATTTTATTAAATATCATCTCCACCAAACAGGACAAGCTTGCATCTGTTATAGTTTTGGAGAAAAATGTGTTCATTTCATGTATGCGCGAAATGCCTTAAAAATGGCTTTAAAATGGATTTGGAGCATGGAGACGATTATCTCGGGATTGCAAGATAACCAAACAAAACTTTTAGTGGATTTCTACTTATTTTATTAAATATCATCTCCACCAAACAGGACAAGCTTGCATCTGTTATAGTTTTGGAGAAAAATGTGTTCATTTCATGTATGCGCGAAATGCCTTAAAAATGGCTTTAAAATGGATTTGGAGCATGGAGACGATTATCTCGGGATTGCAAGATAACCAAACAAAACTTTTAGTGGATTTCTACTTATTTTATTAAATATCATCTCCACCAAACAGGACAAGCTTGCATCTGTTATAGTTTTGGAGAAAAATGTGTTCATTTCATGTATGCGCGAAATGACTTAAAAATGGCTTTAAAATGGATTTGGAGCATGGAGACGATTATCTCGGGATTGCAAGATAACCAAACAAAACTTTTAGTGGATTTCTACTTATTTTATTAAATATCATCTCCACCAAACAGGACAAGCTTGCATCTGTTATAGTTTTGGAGAAAAATGTGTTCATTTCATGTATGCGCGAAATGCCTTAAAAATGGCTTTAAAATGGATTTGGAGCATGGAGACGATTATCTCGGGATTGCAAGATAACCAAACAAAACTTTTAGTGGATTTCTACTTATTTTATTAAATATCATCTCCACCAAACAGGACAAGCTTGCATGTGTTATAGTTTTGGAGAAAAATGTGTTCATTTCATGTATGCGCAAAATGCCTTTGAAATGGCTTTAAAATGGATTTGGAGCATGGAGACGATTATCTTAGGATGGCAATATAAACAAACGAAACTTTTAGTAGATTTCTACTTATTTTATTAAATATTATCTCCACCAAACAGGACAAGCTTGCATCTGTTATAGTTTTGGAGAAAAATGTGTTCATTTCATGTATGCGCGAAATGCCTTAAAAATGGCTTTAAAATGGATTTGGAGCATGGAGACGATTATCTCGGGATTGCAAGATAACCAAACAAAACTTTTAGTGGATTTCTACTTATTTTATTAAATATCATCTCCACCAAACAGGACAAGCTTGCATCTGTTATAGTTTTGGAGAAAAATGTGTTCATTTCATGTATGCGCGAAATGCCTTAAAAATGGCTTTAAAATGGATTTGGAGCATGGAGACGATTATCTCGAGATTGCAAGATAACCAAACAAAACTTTTAGTGGATTTCTACTTATTTTATTAAATATCATCTCCACCAAACAGGACAAGCTTGCATCTGTTATAGTTTTGGAGAAAAATGTGTTCATTTCATGTATGCGCGAAATGCCTTAAAAATGGCTTTAAAATGGATTTGGAGCATGGAGACGATTATCTCGGGATTGCAAGATAACCAAACAAAACTTTTAGTGGATTTCTACTTATTTTATTAAATATCATCTCCACCAAACAGGACAAGCTTGCATCTGTTATAGTTTTGGAGAAAAATGTGTTCATTTCATGTATGCGCGAAATGCCTTAAAAATGGCTTTAAAATGGATTTGGAGCATGGAGACGATTATCTCGGGATTGCAATATAACCAAACAAAACTTTTAGTGGATTTCTACTTATTTTATTAAATATCATCTCCACCAAACAGGACAAGCTTGCATCTGTTATAGTTTTGGAGAAAAATGTGTTCATTTCATGTATGCGCGAAATGCCTTAAAAATGGCTTTAAAATGGATTTGGAGCATGGAGACGATTATCTCGGGATTGCAAGATAACCAAACAAAAATTTTAGTGGATTTCTACTTATTTTATTAAATATCATCTCCACCAAACAGGACAAGCTTGCATCTGTTATAGTTTTGGAGAAAAATGTGTTCATTTCATGTATGCGCGAAATGCCTTAAAAATGGCTTTAAAATGGATTTGGAGCATGGAGACGATTATCTCGGGATTGCAAGATAACCAAACAAAACTTTTAGTGGATTTCTACTTATTTTATTAAATATCATCTCCACCAAACAGGACAAGCTTGCATCTGTTATAGTTTTGGAGAAAAATGTGTTCATTTCATGTATGCGCGAAATGCCTTAAAAATGGCTTTAAAATGGATTTGGAGCATGGAGACGATTATCTCGGGATTGCAAGATAACCAAACAAAACTTTTAGTGGATTTCTACTTATTTTATTAAATATCATCTCCACCAAACAGGACAAGCTTGCATGTGTTATAGTTTTGGAGAAAAATGTGTTCATTTCATGTATGCGCAAAATGCCTTTGAAATGGCTTTAAAATGGATTTGGAGCATGGAGACGATTATCTCGGGATTGCAAGATAACCAAACAAAACTTTTAGTGGATTTCTACTTATTTTATTAAATATCATCTCCACCAAACAGGACAAGCTTGCATCTGTTATAGTTTTGGAGAAAAATGTGTTCATTTCATGTATGCGCGAAATGCCTTAAAAATGGCTTTAAAATGGATTTGGAGCATGGAGACGATTATCTCGGGATTGCAATATAACCAAACAAAACTTTTAGTGGATTTCTACTTCTTTTATTAAATATCATCTCCACCAAACAGGACAAGCTTGCATCTGTTATAGTTTTGGAGAAAAATGTGTTCATTTCATGTATGCGCGAAATGCCTTAGAAATGGCTTTAAAATGGATTTGGAGCATGGAGACGATTATCTCGGGATTGCAAGATAACCAAACAAAAATGTTAGTGGATTTCTACTTATTTTATTAAATATCATCTCCACCAAACAGGACAAGCTTGCATCTGTTATAGTTTTGGAGAAAAATGTGTTCATTTCATGTATGCGCGAAATGCCTTAAAAATGGCTTTAAAATGGATTTGGAGCATGGAGACGATTATCTCGGGATTGCAAGATAACCAAACAAAACTTTTAGTGGATTTCTACTTATTTTATTAAATATCATCTCCACCAAACAGGACAAGCTTGCATCTGTTATAGTTTTGGAGAAAAATGTGTTCATTTCATGTATGCACGAAATGCCTTAAAAATGGCTTTAAAATGGATTTGGAGCATGGAGACGATTATCTCGGGATTGCAAGATAACCAAACAAAACTTTTAGTGGATTTCTACTTATTTTATTAAATATCATCTCCACCAAACAGGACAAGCTTGCATGTGTTATAGTTTTGGAGAAAAATGTGTTCATTTCATGTATGCGCAAAATGCCTTTGAAATGGCTTTAAAATGGATTTGGAGCATGGAGACGATTATCTTAGGATGGCAATATAAACAAACGAAACTTTTAGTAGATTTCTACTTATTTTATTAAATATTATCTCCACCAAACAGGACAAGCTTGCATCTGTTATAGTTTTGGAGAAAAATGTGTTCATTTCATGTATGCGCGAAATGCCTTAAAAATGGCTTTAAAATGGATTTGGAGCATGGAGACGATTATCTCGGGATTGCAAGATAACCAAACAAAACTTTTAGTGGATTTCTACTTATTTTATTAAATATCATCTCCACCAAACAGGACAAGCTTGCATCTGTTATAGTTTTGGAGAAAAATGTGTTCATTTCATGTATGCGCGAAATGCCTTAAAAATGGCTTTAAAATGGATTTGGAGCATGGAGACGATTATCTCGAGATTGCAAGATAACCAAACAAAACTTTTAGTGGATTTCTACTTATTTTATTAAATATCATCTCCACCAAACAGGACAAGCTTGCATCTGTTATAGTTTTGGAGAAAAATGTGTTCATTTCATGTATGCGCGAAATGCCTTAAAAATGGCTTTAAAATGGATTTGGAGCATGGAGACGATTATCTCGGGATTGCAAGATAACCAAACAAAACTTTTAGTGGATTTCTACTTATTTTATTAAATATCATCTCCACCAAACAGGACAAGCTTGCATCTGTTATAGTTTTGGAGAAAAATGTGTTCATTTCATGTATGCGCGAAATGCCTTAAAAATGGCTTTAAAATGGATTTGGAGCATGGAGACGATTATCTCGGGATTGCAAGATAACCAAACAAAACTTTTAGTGGATTTCTACTTATTTTATTAAATATCATCTCCACCAAACAGGACAAGCTTGCATCTGTTATAGTTTTGGAGAAAAATGTGTTCATTTCATGTATGCGCGAAATGCCTTAAAAATGGCTTTAAAATGGATTTGGAGCATGGAGACGATTATCTCGGGATTGCAAGATAACCAAACAAAACTTTTAGTGGATTTCTACTTATTTTATTAAATATCATCTCCACCAAACAGGACAAGCTTGCATGTGTTATAGTTTTGGAGAAAAATGTGTTCATTTCATGTATGCGCGAAATGCCTTAAAAATGGCTTTAAAATGGATTTGGAGCATGGAGACGATTATCTCGGGATTGCAAGATAACCAAACAAAACTTTTAGTGGATTTCTACTTATTTTATTAAATATCATCTCCACCAAACAGGACAAGCTTGCATCTGTTATAGTTTTGGAGAAAAATGTGTTCATTTCATGTATGCGCGAAATGCCTTAAAAATGGCTTTAAAATGGATTTGGAGCATGGAGACGATTATCTCGGGATTGCAAGATAACCAAACAAAAATTTTAGTGGATTTCTACTTATTTTATTAAATATCATCTCCACCAAACAGGACAAGCTTGCATCTGTTATAGTTTTGGAGAAAAATGTGTTCATTTCATGTATGCGCGAAATGCCTTAAAAATGGCTTTAAAATGGATTTGGAGCATGGAGACGATTATCTCGGGATTGCAAGATAACCAAACAAAACTTTTAGTGGATTTCTACTTATTTTATTAAATATCATCTCCACCAAACAAGACAAGCTTGCATCTGTTATAGATTTGGAGAAAAATGTGTTCATTTCATGTATGCGCGAAATGCCTTAAAAATGGCTTTAAAATGGATTTGGAGCATGGAGACGATTATCTCGGGATTGCAAGATAACCAAACAAAAATTTTAGTGGATTTCTACTTATTTTATTAAATATCATCTCCACCAAACAGAACAAGCTTGCATCTGTTATAGTTTTGGAGAAAAATGTGTTCATTTCATGTATGCGCGAAATGCCTTAAAAATGGCTTTAAAATGGATTTGGAGCATGGAGACGATTATCTCGGGATTGCAAGATAACCAAACAAAACTTTTAGTGGATTTCTACTTATTTTATTAAATATCATCTCCACCAAACAAGACAAGCTTGCATCTGTTATAGATTTGGAGAAAAATGTGTTCATTTCATGTATGCGCGAAATGCCTTAAAAATGGCTTTAAAATGGATTTGGAGCATGGAGACGATTATCTCGGGATTGCAAGATAACCAAACAAAACTTTTAGTGGATTTCTACTTATTTTATTAAATATCATCTCCACCAAACAGGACAAGCTTGCATCTGTTATAGTTTTGGAGAAAAATGTGTTCATTTCATGTATGCGCGAAATGCCTTAAAAATGGCTTTAAAATAGATTTGGAGCATGGAGACGATTATCTCGGGATTGCAAGATAACCAAACAAAACTTTTAGTGGATTTCTACTTATTTTATTAAATATCATCTCCACCAAACAGGACAAGCTTGCATCTGTTATAGTTTTGGAGAAAAATGTGTTCATTTCATGTATGCGCGAAATGCCTTAAAAATGGCTTTAAAATGGATTTGGAGCATGGAGACGATTATCTCGGGATTGCAAGATAACCAAACAAAACTTTTAGTGGATTTCTACTTATTTTATTAAATATCATCTCCACCAAACAGGACAAGCTTGCATCTGTTATAGTTTTGGAGAAAAATGTGTTCATTTCATGTATGCGCGAAATGCCTTAAAAATGGCTTTAAAATGGATTTGGAGCATGGAGACGATTATCTCGGGATTGCAATATAACCAAACAAAACTTTTAGTGGATTTCTACTTATTTTATTAAATATCATCTCCACCAAACAGGACAAGCTTGCATCTGTTATAGTTTTGGAGAAAAATGTGTTCATTTCATGTATGCGCGAAATGCCTTAAAAATGGCTTTAAAATGGATTTGGAGCATGGAGACGATTATCTCGGGATTGCAAGATAACCAAACAAAACTTTTAGTGGATTTCTACTTATTTTATTAAATATCATCTCCACCAAACAGGACAAGCTTGCATCTGTTATAGTTTTGGAGAAAAATGTGTTCATTTCATGTATGCGCGAAATGCCTTAAAAATGGCTTTAAAATGGATTTGGAGCATGGAGACGATTATCTCGGGATTGCAAGATAACCAAACAAAACTTTTAGTGGATTTCTACTTATTTTATTAAATATCATCTCCACCAAACAGGACAAGCTTGCATCTGTTATAGTTTTGGAGAAAAATGTGTTCATTTCATGTATGCGCGAAATGCCTTAAAAATGGCTTTAAAATGGATTTGGAGCATGGAGACGATTATCTCGGGATTGCAAGATAACCAAACAAATCTTTTAGTGGATTTCTACTTATTTTATTAAATATCATCTCCACCAAACAGGACAAGCTTGCATCTGTTATAGTTTTGGAGAAAAATGTGTTCATTTCATGTATGCGCGAAATGCCTTAAAAATGGCTTTAAAATGGATTTGGAGCATGGAGACGATTATCTCGGGATTGCAAGATAACCAAACAAAACTTTTAGTGGATTTCTACTTATTTTATTAAATATCATCTCCACCAAACAGGACAAGCTTGCATCTGTTATAGTTTTGGAGAAAAATGTGTTCATTTCATGTATGCGCGAAATGCCTTAAAAATGGCTTTAAAATGGATTTGGAGCATGGAGACGATTATCTCGGGATTGCAAGATAACCAAACAAAACTTTTAGTGGATTTCTACTTATTTTATTAAATATCATCTCCACCAAACAGGACAAGCTTGCATCTGTTATAGTTTTGGAGAAAAATGTGTTCATTTCATGTATGCGCGAAATGCCTTAAAAATGGCTTTAAAATGGATTTGGAGCATGGAGACGATTATCTCGGGATTGCAAGATAACCAAACAAAACTTTTAGTGGATTTCTACTTATTTTATTAAATATCATCTCCACCAAACAAGAGAAGCTTGCATCTGTTATAGTTTTGGAGAAAAATGTGTTCATTTCATGTATGCGCGAAATGCCTTAAAAATGGCTTTAAAATGGATTTGGAGCATGGAGACGATTATCTCGGGATTGCAAGATAACCAAACAAAACTTTTAGTGGATTTCTACTTATTTTATTAAATATCATCTCCACCAAACAGGACAAGCTTGCATCTGTTATAGTTTTGGAGAAAAATGTGTTCATTTCATGTATGCGCGAAATGCCTTAAAAATGGCTTTAAAATGGATTTGGAGCATGGAGACGATTATCTCGGGATTGCAAGATAACCAAACAAAACTTTTAGTGGATTTCTACTTATTTTATTAAATATCATCTCCACTAAACAGGACAAGCTTGCATCTGTTATAGTTTTGGAGAAAAATGTGTTCATTTCATGTATGCGCGAAATGCCTTAAAAATGGCTTTAAAATGGATTTGGAGCATGGAGACGATTATCTCGGGATTGCAATATAACCAAACAAAACTTTTAGTGGATTTCTACTTATTTTATTAAATATCATCTCCACCAAACAGGACAAGCTTGCATCTGTTATAGTTTTGGAGAAAAATGTGTTCATTTCATGTATGCGCGAAATGCCTTAAAAATGGCTTTAAAATGGATTTGGAGCATGGAGACGATTATCTCGGGATTGCAAGATAACCAAACAAAAATTTTAGTGGATTTCTACTTATTTTATTAAATATCATCTCCACCAAACAGGACAAGCTTGCATCTGTGATAGTTTTGGAGAAAAATGTGTTCATTTCATGTATGCGCGAAATGCCTTAAAAATGGCTTTAAAATGGATTTGGAGCATGGAGACGATTATCTCGGGATTGCAAGATAACCAAACAAAACTTTTAGTGGATTTCTACTTATTTTATTAAATATCATCTCCACCAAACAAGACAAGCTTGCATCTGTTATAGTTTTGGAGAAAAATGTGTTCATTTCATGTATGCGCGAAATGCCTTAAAAATGGCTTTAAAATGGATTTGGAGCATGGAGACGATTATCTCGGGATTGCAAGATAACCAAACAAAACTTTTAGTGGATTTCTACTTATTTTATTAAATATCATCTCCACCAAACAGGACAAGCTTGCATGTGTTATAGTTTTGGAGAAAAATGTGTTCATTTCATGTATGCGCAAAATGCCTTTGAAATGGCTTTAAAATGGATTTGGAGCATGGAGACGATTATCTCGGGATTGCAAGATAACCAAACAAAACTTTTAGTGGATTTCTACTTATTTTATTAAATATCATCTCCACCAAACAGGACAAGCTTGCATCTGTTATAGTTTTGGAGAAAAATGTGTTCATTTCATGTATGCGCGAAATGCCTTAAAAATGGCTTTAAAATGGATTTGGAGCATGGAGACGATTATCTCGGGATTGCAAGATAACCAAACAAAACTTTTAGTGTATTTCTACTTATTTTATTAAATATCATCTCCACCAAACAGGACAAGCTTGCATCTGTTATAGTTTTGGAGAAAAATGTGATCATTTCATGTATGCGCGAAATGCCTTAAAAATGGCTTTAAAATGGATTTGGAGCATGGAGACGATTATCTCGGGATTGCAAGATAACCAAACAAAACTTTTAGTGGATTTCTACTTATTTTATTAAATATCATCTCCACCAAACAGGACAAGCTTGCATCTGTTATAGTTTTGGAGAAAAATGTGTTCATTTCATGTATGCGCGAAATGCCTTAAAAATGGCTTTAAAATGGATTTGGAGCATGGAGACGATTATCTCGGGATTGCAAGATAACCAAACAAAACTTTTAGTGGATTTCTACTTATTTTATTAAATATCATCTCCACCAAACAGGACAAGCTTGCATCTGTTATAGTTTTGGAGAAAATGTGTTCATTTCATGTATGCGCGAAATGCCTTAAAAATGCTTTAAAATGGATTTGGAGCATGGAGACGATTATCTCGGGATTGCAAGATAACCAAACAAAACTTTTAGTGGATTTCTACTTATTTTATTAAATATCATCTCCACCAAACAGGACAAGCTTGCATCTGTTATAGTTTTTGGAGAAAAATGTGTTCATTTCATGTATGCGCGAAATGCCTTAAAAATGGCTTTAAAATGGATTTGGAGCATGGAGACGATTATCTCCGGATTGCAAGATAACCAAACAAAACTTTTAGTGGATTTCTACTTATTTTATTAAATATCATCTCCACCAAACAGGACAAGCTTGCATGTGTTATAGTTTTGGAGAAAAATGTGTTCATTTCATGTATGCGCAAAATGCCTTTGAAATGGCTTTAAAATGGATTTGGAGCATGGAGACGATTATCTTAGGATGGCAATATAAACAAACGAAACTTTTAGTAGATTTCTACTTATTTTATTAAATATTATCTCCACCAAACAGGACAAGCTTGCATCTGTTATAGTTTTGGAGAAAAATGTGTTCATTTCATGTATGCGCGAAATGCCTTAAAAATGGCTTTAAAATGGATTTGGAGCATGGAGACGATTATCTCGGGATTGCAAGATAACCAAACAAAACTTTTAGTGGATTTCTGTTTATTTTATTAAATATCATCTCCACCAAACAGGACAAGCTGGCATCTGTTATAGTTTTGGAGAAAAATGTGTTCATTTCATGTATGCGCGAAATGCCTTAAAAATGGCTTTAAATGGATTTGGAGCATGGAGACGATTATCTCGAGATTGCAAGATAACCAAACAAAACTTTTAGTGGATTTCTACTTATTTTATTAAATATCATCTCCACCAAACAGGACAAGCTTGCATCTGTTATAGTTTTGGAGAAAAATGTGTTCATTTCATGTATGCGCGAAATGCCTTAAAAATGGCTTTAAAATGGATTTGGAGCATGGAGACGATTATCTCGGGATTGCAAGATAACCAAACAAAACTTTTTAGTGGATTTCTACTTATTTTATTAAATATCATCTCCACCAAACAGGACAAGCTTGCATCTGTTATAGTTTTGGAGAAAAATGTGTTCATTTCATGTATGCGCGAAATGCCTTAAAAATGGCTTTAAAATGGATTTGGAGCATGGAGACGATTATCTCGGGATTGCAAGATAACCAAACAAAACTTTTAGTGGATTTCTACTTATTTTATTAAATATCATCTCCACCAAACAGGACAAGCTTGCATCTGTTATAGTTTTGGAGAAAAATGTGTTCATTTCATGTATGCGCGAAATGCCTTAAAAATGGCTTTAAAATGGATTTGGAGCATGGAGACGATTATCTCGGGATTGCAATATAACCAAACAAAACTTTTAGTGGATTTCTACTTATTTTATTAAATATCATCTCCACCAAACAGGACAAGCTTGCATCTGTTATAGTTTTGGAGAAAAATGTGTTCATTTCATGTATGCGCGAAATGCCTTAAAAATGGCTTTAAAATGGATTTGGAGCATGGAGACGATTATCTCGGGATTGCAAGATAACCAAACAAAACTTTTAGTGGATTTCTACTTATTTTATTAAATATCATCTCCACCAAACAGGACAAGCTTGCATCTGTTATAGTTTTGGAGAAAAATGTGTTCATTTCATGTATGCGCGAAATGCCTTAAAAATGGCTTTAAAATGGATTTGGAGCATGGAGACGATTATCTCGGGATTGCAAGATAACCAAACAAAACTTTTAGTGGATTTCTACTTATTTTATTAAATATCATCTCCACCAAACAGGACAAGCTTGCATCTGTTATAGTTTTGGAGAAAAATGTGTTCATTTCATGTATGCGCGAAATGCCTTAAAAATGGCTTTAAAATGGATTTGGAGCATGGAGACGATTATCTCGGGATTGCAAGATAACCAAACAAAACTTTTAGTGGATTTCTACTTATTTTATTAAATATCATCTCCACCAAACAGGACAAGCTTGCATCTGTTATAGTTTTGGAGAAAAATGTGTTCATTTCATGTATGCGCGAAATGCCTTAAAAATGGCTTTAAAATGGATTTGGAGCATGGAGACGATTATCTCGGGATTGCAATATAACCAAACAAAACTTTTAGTGGATTTCTACTTATTTTATTAAATATCATCTCCACCAAACAGGACAAGCTTGCATCTGTTATAGTTTTGGAGAAAAATGTGTTCATTTCATGTATGCGCGAAATGCCTTAAAAATGGCTTTAAAATGGATTTGGAGCATGGAGACGATTATCTCGGGATTGCAAGATAACCAAACAAAACTTTTAGTGGATTTCTACTTATTTTATTAAATATCATCTCCACCAAACAGGACAAGCTTGCATCTGTTATAGTTTTGGAGAAAAATGTGTTCATTTCATGTATGCGCGAAATGCCTTAAAAATGGCTTTAAAATGGATTTGGAGCATGGAGACGATTATCTCGGGATTGCAAGATAACCAAACAAAACTTTTAGTGGATTTCTACTTATTTTATTAAATATCATCTCCACCAAACAGGACAAGCTTGCATCTGTTATAGTTTTGGAGAAAAATGTGTTCATTTCATGTATGCGCGAAATGCCTTAAAAATGGCTTTAAAATGGATTTGGAGCATGGAGACGATTATCTCGGGATTGCAAGATAACCAAACAAAACTTTTAGTGGATTTCTACTTATTTTATTAAATATCATCTCCACCAAACAGGACAAGCTTGCATCTGTTATAGTTTTGGAGAAAAATGTGTTCATTTCATGTATGCGCGAAATGCCTTAAAAATGGCTTTAAAATGGATTTGGAGCATGGAGACGATTATCTCGGGATTGCAATATAACCAAACAAAACTTTTAGTGGATTTCTACTTATTTTATTAAATATCATCTCCACCAAACAGGACAAGCTTGCATCTGTTATAGTTTTGGAGAAAAATGTGTTCATTTCATGTATGCGCGAAATGCCTTAAAAATGGCTTTAAAATGGATTTGGAGCATGGAGACGATTATCTCGGGATTGCAAGATAACCAAACAAAACTTTTAGTGGATTTCTACTTATTTTATTAAATATCATCTCCACCAAACAGGACAAGCTTGCATCTGTTATAGTTTTGGAGAAAAATGTGTTCATTTCATGTATGCGCGAAATGCCTTAAAAATGGCTTTAAAATGGATTTGGAGCATGGAGACGATTATCTCGGGATTGCAAGATAACCAAACAAAACTTTTAGTGGATTTCTACTTATTTTATTAAATATCATCTCCACCAAACAGGACAAGCTTGCATCTGTTATAGTTTTGGAGAAAAATGTGTTCATTTCATGTATGCGCGAAATGCCTTAAAAATGGCTTTAAAATGGATTTGGAGCATGGAGACGATTATCTCGGGATTGCAAGATAACCAAACAAATCTTTTAGTGGATTTCTACTTATTTTATTAAATATCATCTCCACCAAACAGGACAAGCTTGCATCTGTTATAGTTTTGGAGAAAAATGTGTTCATTTCATGTATGCGCGAAATGCCTTAAAAATGGCTTTAAAATGGATTTGGAGCATGGAGACGATTATCTCGGGATTGCAAGATAACCAAACAAAACTTTTAGTGGATTTCTACTTATTTTATTAAATATCATCTCCACCAAACAGGACAAGCTTGCATCTGTTATAGTTTTGGAGAAAAATGTGTTCATTTCATGTATGCGCGAAATGCCTTAAAAATGGCTTTAAAATGGATTTGGAGCATGGAGACGATTATCTCGGGATTGCAAGATAACCAAACAAAACTTTTAGTGGATTTCTACTTATTTTATTAAATATCATCTCCACCAAACAGGACAAGCTTGCATCTGTTATAGTTTTGGAGAAAAATGTGTTCATTTCATGTATGCGCGAAATGCCTTAAAAATGGCTTTAAAATGGATTTGGAGCATGGAGACGATTATCTCGGGATTGCAAGATAACCAAACAAAACTTTTAGTGGATTTCTACTTATTTTATTAAATATCATCTCCACCAAACAAGAGAAGCTTGCATCTGTTATAGTTTTGGAGAAAAATGTGTTCATTTCATGTATGCGCGAAATGCCTTAAAAATGGCTTTAAAATGGATTTGGAGCATGGAGACGATTATCTCGGGATTGCAAGATAACCAAACAAAACTTTTAGTGGATTTCTACTTATTTTATTAAATATCATCTCCACCAAACAGGACAAGCTTGCATCTGTTATAGTTTTGGAGAAAAATGTGTTCATTTCATGTATGCGCGAAATGCCTTAAAAATGGCTTTAAAATGGATTTGGAGCATGGAGACGATTATCTCGGGATTGCAAGATAACCAAACAAAACTTTTAGTGGATTTCTACTTATTTTATTAAATATCATCTCCACTAAACAGGACAAGCTTGCATCTGTTATAGTTTTGGAGAAAAATGTGTTCATTTCATGTATGCGCGAAATGCCTTAAAAATGGCTTTAAAATGGATTTGGAGCATGGAGACGATTATCTCGGGATTGCAATATAACCAAACAAAACTTTTAGTGGATTTCTACTTATTTTATTAAATATCATCTCCACCAAACAGGACAAGCTTGCATCTGTTATAGTTTTGGAGAAAAATGTGTTCATTTCATGTATGCGCGAAATGCCTTAAAAATGGCTTTAAAATGGATTTGGAGCATGGAGACGATTATCTCGGGATTGCAAGATAACCAAACAAAAATTTTAGTGGATTTCTACTTATTTTATTAAATATCATCTCCACCAAACAGGACAAGCTTGCATCTGTGATAGTTTTGGAGAAAAATGTGTTCATTTCATGTATGCGCGAAATGCCTTAAAAATGGCTTTAAAATGGATTTGGAGCATGGAGACGATTATCTCGGGATTGCAAGATAACCAAACAAAACTTTTAGTGGATTTCTACTTATTTTATTAAATATCATCTCCACCAAACAAGACAAGCTTGCATCTGTTATAGTTTTGGAGAAAAATGTGTTCATTTCATGTATGCGCGAAATGCCTTAAAAATGGCTTTAAAATGGATTTGGAGCATGGAGACGATTATCTCGGGATTGCAAGATAACCAAACAAAACTTTTAGTGGATTTCTACTTATTTTATTAAATATCATCTCCACCAAACAGGACAAGCTTGCATGTGTTATAGTTTTGGAGAAAAATGTGTTCATTTCATGTATGCGCAAAATGCCTTTGAAATGGCTTTAAAATGGATTTGGAGCATGGAGACGATTATCTCGGGATTGCAAGATAACCAAACAAAACTTTTAGTGGATTTCTACTTATTTTATTAAATATCATCTCCACCAAACAGGACAAGCTTGCATCTGTTATAGTTTTGGAGAAAAATGTGTTCATTTCATGTATGCGCGAAATGCCTTAAAAATGGCTTTAAAATGGATTTGGAGCATGGAGACGATTATCTCGGGATTGCAAGATAACCAAACAAAACTTTTAGTGTATTTCTACTTATTTTATTAAATATCATCTCCACCAAACAGGACAAGCTTGCATCTGTTATAGTTTTGGAGAAAAATGTGATCATTTCATGTATGCGCGAAATGCCTTAAAAATGGCTTTAAAATGGATTTGGAGCATGGAGACGATTATCTCGGGATTGCAAGATAACCAAACAAAACTTTTAGTGGATTTCTACTTATTTTATTAAATATCATCTCCACCAAACAGGACAAGCTTGCATCTGTTATAGTTTTGGAGAAAAATGTGTTCATTTCATGTATGCGCGAAATGCCTTAAAAATGGCTTTAAAATGGATTTGGAGCATGGAGACGATTATCTCGGGATTGCAAGATAACCAAACAAAACTTTTAGTGGATTTCTACTTATTTTATTAAATATCATCTCCACCAAACAGGACAAGCTTGCATCTGTTATAGTTTTGGAGAAAAATGTGTTCATTTCATGTATGCGCGAAATGCCTTAAAAATGGCTTTAAAATGGATTTGGAGCATGGAGACGATTATCTCGGGATTGCAAGATAACCAAACAAAACTTTTAGTGGATTTCTACTTATTTTATTAAATATCATCTCCACCAAACAGGACAAGCTTGCATCTGTTATAGTTTTTTAGAAAAATGTGTTCATTTCATGTATGCGCGAAATGCCTTAAAAATGGCTTTAAAATGGATTTGGAGCATGGAGACGATTATCTCCGGATTGCAAGATAACCAAACAAAACTTTTAGTGGATTTCTACTTATTTTATTAAATATCATCTCCACCAAACAGGACAAGCTTGCATGTGTTATAGTTTTGGAGAAAAATGTGTTCATTTCATGTATGCGCAAAATGCCTTTGAAATGGCTTTAAAATGGATTTGGAGCATGGAGACGATTATCTTAGGATGGCAATATAAACAAACGAAACTTTTAGTAGATTTCTACTTATTTTATTAAATATTATCTCCACCAAACAGGACAAGCTTGCATCTGTTATAGTTTTGGAGAAAAATGTGTTCATTTCATGTATGCGCGAAATGCCTTAAAAATGGCTTTAAAATGGATTTGGAGCATGGAGACGATTATCTCGGGATTGCAAGATAACCAAACAAAACTTTTAGTGGATTTCTGTTTATTTTATTAAATATCATCTCCACCAAACAGGACAAGCTGGCATCTGTTATAGTTTTGGAGAAAAATGTGTTCATTTCATGTATGCGCGAAATGCCTTAAAAATGGCTTTAAAATGGATTTGGAGCATGGAGACGATTATCTCGAGATTGCAAGATAACCAAACAAAACTTTTAGTGGATTTCTACTTATTTTATTAAATATCATCTCCACCAAACAGGACAAGCTTGCATCTGTTATAGTTTTGGAGAAAAATGTGTTCATTTCATGTATGCGCGAAATGCCTTAAAAATGGCTTTAAAATGGATTTGGAGCATGGAGACGATTATCTCGGGATTGCAAGATAACCAAACAAAATTTTTAGTGGATTTCTACTTATTTTATTAAATATCATCTCCACCAAACAGGACAAGCTTGCATCTGTTATAGTTTTGGAGAAAAATGTGTTCATTTCATGTATGCGCGAAATGCCTTAAAAATGGCTTTAAAATGGATTTGGAGCATGGAGACGATTATCTCGGGATTGCAAGATAACCAAACAAAACTTTTAGTGGATTTCTACTTATTTTATTAAATATCATCTCCACCAAACAGGACAAGCTTGCATCTGTTATAGTTTTGGAGAAAAATGTGTTCATTTCATGTATGCGCGAAATGCCTTAAAAATGGCTTTAAAATGGATTTGGAGCATGGAGACGATTATCTCGGGATTGCAATATAACCAAACAAAACTTTTAGTGGATTTCTACTTATTTTATTAAATATCATCTCCACCAAACAGGACAAGCTTGCATCTGTTATAGTTTTGGAGAAAAATGTGTTCATTTCATGTATGCGCGAAATGCCTTAAAAATGGCTTTAAAATGGATTTGGAGCATGGAGACGATTATCTCGGGATTGCAAGATAACCAAACAAAACTTTTAGTGGATTTCTACTTATTTTATTAAATATCATCTCCACCAAACAGGACAAGCTTGCATCTGTTATAGTTTTGGAGAAAAATGTGTTCATTTCATGTATGCGCGAAATGCCTTAAAAATGGCTTTAAAATGGATTTGGAGCATGGAGACGATTATCTCGGGATTGCAAGATAACCAAACAAAACTTTTAGTGGATTTCTACTTATTTTATTAAATATCATCTCCACCAAACAGGACAAGCTTGCATCTGTTATAGTTTTGGAGAAAAATGTGTTCATTTCATGTATGCGCGAAATGCCTTAAAAATGGCTTTAAAATGGATTTGGAGCATGGAGACGATTATCTCGGGATTGCAAGATAACCAAACAAAACTTTTAGTGGATTTCTACTTATTTTATTAAATATCATCTCCACCAAACAGGACAAGCTTGCATCTGTTATAGTTTTGGAGAAAAATGTGTTCATTTCATGTATGCGCGAAATGCCTTAAAAATGGCTTTAAAATGGATTTGGAGCATGGAGACGATTATCTCGGGATTGCAATATAACCAAACAAAACTTTTAGTGGATTTCTACTTATTTTATTAAATATCATCTCCACCAAACAGGACAAGCTTGCATCTGTTATAGTTTTGGAGAAAAATGTGTTCATTTCATGTATGCGCGAAATGCCTTAAAAATGGCTTTAAAATGGATTTGGAGCATGGAGACGATTATCTCGGGATTGCAAGATAACCAAACAAAAATTTTAGTGGATTTCTACTTATTTTATTAAATATCATCTCCACCAAACAGGACAAGCTTGCATCTGTTATAGTTTTGGAGAAAAATGTGTTCATTTCATGTATGCGCGAAATGCCTTAAAAATGGCTTTAAAATGGATTTGGAGCATGGAGACGATTATCTCGGGATTGCAAGATAACCAAACAAAACTTTTAGTGGATTTCTACTTATTTTATTAAATATCATCTCCACCAAACAAGACAAGCTTGCATCTGTTATAGATTTGGAGAAAAATGTGTTCATTTCATGTATGCGCGAAATGCCTTAAAAATGGCTTTAAAATGGATTTGGAGCATGGAGACGATTATCTCGGGATTGCAAGATAACCAAACAAAACTTTTAGTGGATTTCTACTTATTTTATTAAATATCATCTCCACCAAACAGGACAAGCTTGCATCTGTTATAGTTTTGGAGAAAAATGTGTTCATTTCATGTATGCGCGAAATGCCTTAAAAATGGCTTTAAAATGGATTTGGAGCATGGAGACGATTATCTCGGGATTGCAAGATAACCAAACAAAACTTTTAGTGGATTTCTACTTATTTTATTAAATATCATCTCCACCAAACAGGACAAGCTTGCATCTGTTATAGTTTTGGAGAAAAATGTGTTCATTTCATGTATGCGCGAAATGCCTTAAAAATGGCTTTAAAATGGATTTGGAGCATGGAGACGATTATCTCGGGATTGCAAGATAACCAAACAAAACTTTTAGTGGATTTCTACTTATTTTATTAAATATCATCTCCACCAAACAGGACAAGCTTGCATCTGTTATAGTTTTGGAGAAAAATGTGTTCATTTCATGTATGCGCGAAATGCCTTAAAAATGGCTTTAAAATAGATTTGGAGCATGGAGACGATTATCTCGGGATTGCAAGATAACCAAACAAAACTTTTAGTGGATTTCTACTTATTTTATTAAATATCATCTCCACCAAACAGGACAAGCTTGCATCTGTTATAGTTTTGGAGAAAAATGTGTTCATTTCATGTATGCGCGAAATGCCTTAAAAATGGCTTTAAAATGGATTTGGAGCATGGAGACGATTATCTCGGGATTGCAAGATAACCAAACAAAACTTTTAGTGGATTTCTACTTATTTTATTAAATATCATCTCCACCAAACAGGACAAGCTTGCATCTGTTATAGTTTTGGAGAAAAATGTGTTCATTTCATGTATGCGCGAAATGCCTTAAAAATGGCTTTAAAATGGATTTGGAGCATGGAGACGATTATCTCGGGATTGCAATATAACCAAACAAAACTTTTAGTGGATTTCTACTTATTTTATTATATATCATCTCCACCAAACAGGACAAGCTTGCATCTGTTAAAGTTTTGGAGAAAAATGTGTTCATTTCATGTATGCGCGAAATGCCTTAAAAATGGCTTTAAAATGGATTTGGAGCATGGAGACGATTATCTCGGGATTGCAAGATAACCAAACAAAACTTTTAGTGGATTTCTACTTATTTTATTAAATATCATCTCCACCAAACAGGACAAGCTTGCATCTGTTATAGTTTTGGAGAAAAATGTGTTCATTTCATGTATGCGCAAAATGCCTTAAAAATGGCTTTAAAATGGATTTGGAGCATGGAGACGATTATCTCGGGATTGCAAGATAACCAAACAAAACTTTTAGTGGATTTTTACTTATTTTATTAAATATCATCTCCACCAAACAGGACAAGCTTGCATCTGTTATAGTTTTGGAGAAAAATGTGTTCATTTCATGTATGCGCGAAATGCCTTAAAAATGGCTTTAAAATGGATTTGGAGCATGGAGACGATTATCTCGGGATTGCAAGATAACCAAACAAAACTTTTAGTGGATTTCTACTTATTTTATTAAATATCATCTCCACCAAACAGGACAAGCTTGCATCTGTTATAGTTTTGGAGAAAAATGTGTTCATTTCATGTATGCGCGAAATGCCTTAAAAATGGCTTTAAAATGGATTTGGAGCATGGAGACGATTATCTCGGGATTGCAAGATAACCAAACAAAACTTTTAGTGGATTTCTACTTATTTTATTAAATATCATCTCCACCAAACAGGACAAGCTTGCATCTGTTATAGTTTTGGCGAAAAATGTGTTCATTTCATGTATGCGCGAAATGCCTTAAAAATGGCTTTAAAATGGATTTGGAGCATGGAGACGATTATCTCGGGATTGCAAGATAACCAAACAAAAATTTTAGTGGATTTCTACTTATTTTATTAAATATCATCTCCACCAAACAGGACAAGCTTGCATCTGTTATAGTTTTGGAGAAAAATGTGTTCATTTCATGTATGCGCGAAATGCCTTAAAAATGGCTTTAAAATGGATTTGGAGCATGGAGACGATTATCTCGGGATTGCAAGATAACCAAACAAAACTTTTAGTGGATTTCTACTTATTTTATTAAATATCATCTCCACCAAACAGGACAAGCTTGCATCTGTTATAGTTTTGGAGAAAAATGTGTTCATTTCATGTATGCGCGAAATGCCTTAAAAATGGCTTTAAAATGGATTTGGAGCATGGAGACGATTATCTCGGGATTGCAAGATAACCAAACAAAACTTTTAGTGGATTTCTACTTATTTTATTAAATATCATCTCCACCAAACAGGACAAGCTTGCATCTGTTATAGTTTTGGAGAAAAATGTGTTCATTTCATGTATGCGCGAAATGCCTTAAAAATGGCTTTAAAATGGATTTGGAGCATGGAGACGATTATCTCGGGATTGCAATATAACCAAACAAAACTTTTAGTGGATTTCTACTTATTTTATTAAATATCATCTCCACCAAACAGGACAAGCTTGCATCTGTTATAGTTTTGGAGAAAAATGTGTTCATTTCATGTATGCGCGAAATGCCTTAAAAATGGCTTTAAAATGGATTTGGAGCATGGAGACGATTATCTCGGGATTGCAAGATAACCAAACAAAAATTTTAGTGGATTTCTACTTATTTTATTAAATATCATCTCCACCAAACAGGACAAGCTTGCATCTGTTTTCGTTTTGGAGAAAAATGTGTTCATTTCATGTATGCGCGAAATGCCTTAAAAATGGCTTTAAAATGGATTTGGAGCAAGGAGACGATTATCTCGGGATTGCAAGATAACCAAACAAAACTTTTAGTGGATTTCTACTTATTTTATTAAATATCATCTCCACCAAACAGGACAAGCTTGCATCTGTTATAGTTTTGGAGAAAAATGTGTTCATTTCATGTATGCGCGAAATGCCTTAAAAATGGCTTTAAAATGGATTTGGAGCATGGAGACGATTATCTCGGGATTGCAAGATAACCAAACAAAACTTTTAGTGGATTTCTACTTATTTTATTAAATATCATCTCCACCAAACAAGAGAAGCTTGCATCTGTTATAGTTTTGGAGAAAAATGTGTTCATTTCATGTATGCGCGAAATGCCTTAAAAATGGCTTTAAAATGGATTTGGAGCATGGAGACGATTATCTCGGGATTGCAAGATAACCAAACAAAACTTTTAGTGGATTTCTACTTATTTTATTAAATATCATCTCCACCAAACAGGGCAAGCTTGCATCTGTTATAGTTTTGGAGAAAAATGTGTTCATTTCATGTATGCGCGAAATGCCTTAAAAATGGCTTTAAAATGGATTTGGAGCATGGAGACGATTATCTCGGGATTGCAAGATAACCAAACAAAACTTTTAGTGGATTTCTACTTATTTTATTAAATATCATCTCCACTAAACAGGACAAGCTTGCATCTGTTATAGTTTTGGAGAAAAATGTGTTCATTTCATGTATGCGCGAAATGCCTTAAAAATGGCTTTAAAATGGATTTGGAGCATGGAGACGATTATCTCGGGATTGCAATATAACCAAACAAAACTTTTAGTGGATTTCTACTTATTTTATTAAATATCATCTCCACCAAACAGGACAAGCTTGCATCTGTTATAGTTTTGGAGAAAAATGTGTTCATTTCATGTATGCGCGAAATGCCTTAAAAATGGCTTTAAAATGGATTTGGAGCATGGAGACGATTATCTCGGGATTGCAAGATAACCAAACAAAAATTTTAGTGGATTTCTACTTATTTTATTAAATATCATCTCCACCAAACAGGACAAGCTTGCATCTGTTATAGTTTTGGAGAAAAATGTGTTCATTTCATGTATGCGCGAAATGCCTTAAAAATGGCTTTAAAATGGATTTGGAGCATGGAGACGATTATCTCGGGATTGCAAGATAACCAAACAAAACTTTTAGTGGATTTCTACTTATTTTATTAAATATCATCTCCACCAAACAAGATAAGCTTGCATCTGTTATAGTTTTGGAGAAAAATGTGTTCATTTCATGTATGCGCGAAATGCCTTAAAAATGGCTTTAAAATGGATTTGGAGCATGGAGACGATTATCTCGGGATTGCAAGATAACCAAACAAAACTTTTAGTGGATTTCTACTTATTTTATTAAATATCATCTCCACCAAACAGGACAAGCTTGCATGTGTTATAGTTTTGGAGAAAAATGTGTTCATTTCATGTATGCGCAAAATGCCTTTGAAATGGCTTTAAAATGGATTTGGAGCATGGAGACGATTATCTCGGGATTGCAAGATAACCAAACAAAACTTTTAGTGGATTTCTACTTATTTTATTAAATATCATCTCCACCAAACAGGACAAGCTTGCATCTGTTATAGTTTTGGAGAAAAATGTGTTCATTTCATGTATGCGCGAAATGCCTTAAAAATGGCTTTAAAATGGATTTGGAGCATGGAGACGATTATCTCGGGATTGCAAGATAACCAAACAAAACTTTTAGTGTATTTCTACTTATTTTATTAAATATCATCTCCACCAAACAGGACAAGCTTGCATCTATTATAGTTTTGGAGAAAAATGTGTTCATTTCATGTATGCGCGAAATGCCTTAAAAATGGCTTTAAAATGGATTTGGAGCATGGAGACGATTATCTCGGGATTGCAATATAACCAAACAAAACTTTTAGTGGATTTCTACTTATTTTATTAAATATCATCTCCACCAAACAGGACAAGCTTGCATCTGTTATAGTTTTGGAGAAAAATGTGTTCATTTCATGTATGCGCGAAATGCCTTAAAAATGGCTTTAAAATGGATTTGGAGCATGGAGACGATTATCTCGGGATTGCAAGATAACCAAACAAAACTTTTAGTGGATTTCTACTTATTTTATTAAATATCATCTCCACCAAACAGGACAAGCTTGCATCTGTTATAGTTTTGGAGAAAAATGTGTTAATTTCATGTATGCGCGAAATGCCTTAAAAATGGCTTTAAAATGGATTTGGAGCATGGAGACGATTATCTCGGGATTGCAAGATAACCAAACAAAACTTTTAGTGGATTTCTACTTATTTTATTAAATATCATCTCCACCAAACAGGACAAGCTTGCATCTGTTATAGTTTTGGAGAAAAATGTGTTCATTTCATGTATGCGCGAAATGCCTTAAAAATGGCTTTGAAATGGATTTGGAGCATGGAGACGATTATCTCGGGATTGCAAGATAACCAAACAAAACTTTTAGTGGATTTCTACTTATTTTATTAAATATCATCTCCACCAAACAGGACAAGCTTGCATCTGTTATAGTTTTGGAGAAAAATGTGTTCATTTCATGTATGCGCGAAATGCCTTAAAAATGGCTTTAAAATGGATTTGGAGCATGGAGACGATTATCTCGGGATTGCAAGATAACCAAACAAAACTTTTAGTGGATTTCTACTTATTTTATTAAATATCATCTCCACCAAACAGGACAAGCTTGCATCTGTTATAGTTTTGGAGAAAAATGTGTTCATTTCATGTATGCGCGAAATGCCTTAAAAATGGCTTTAAAATGGATTTGGAGCATGGAGACGATTATCTCGGGATTGCAAGATAACCAAACAAAACTTTTAGTGGATTTCTACTTATTTTATTAAATATCATCTCCACCAAACAGGACAAGCTTGCATGTGTTATAGTTTTGGAGAAAAATGTGTTCATTTCATGTATGCGCAAAATGCCTTTGAAATGGCTTTAAAATGGATTTGGAGCATGGAGACGATTATCTCGAGATTGCAAGATAACCAAACAAAACATTTAGTGGATTTCTACTTATTTTATTAAATATCATCTCCACCAAACAGGACAAGCTTGCATCTGTTATAGTTTTGGAGAAAAATGTGTTCATTTCATGTATGCGCGAAATGCCTTAAAAATGGCTTTAAAATGGATTTGGAGCATGGAGACGATTATCTCGGGATTGCAAGATAACCAAACAAAACTTTTAGTGGATTTCTACTTATTTTATTAAATATCATCTCCACCAAACAGGACAAGCTTGCATCTGTTATAGTTTTGGAGAAAAATGTGTTCATTTCATGTATGCGCGAAATGCCTTAAAAATGGCTTTAAAATGGATTTGGAGCATGGAGACGATTATCTCGGGATTGCAAGATAACCAAACAAAACTTTTAGTGGATTTCTACTTATTTTATTAAATATCATCTCCACCAAACAGGACAAGCTTGCATCTGTTATAGTTTTGGAGAAAAATGTGTTCATTTCATGTATGCGCGAAATGCCTTAAAAATGGCTTTAAAATGGATTTGGAGCATGGAGACGATTATCTCGGGATTGCAAGATAACCAAACAAAACTTTTAGTGGATTTCTACTTATTTTATTAAATATCATCTCCACCAAACAGGGCAAGCTTGCATGTGTTATAGTTTTGGAGAAAAATGTGTTCATTTCATGTATGCGCAAAATGCCTTTGAAATGGCTTTAAAATGGATTTGGAGCATGGAGACGATTATCTCGAGATTGCAAGATAACCAAACAAAACTTTTAGTGGATTTCTACTTATTTTATTAAATATCATCTCCACCAAACAGGACAAGCTTGCATCTGTTATAGTTTTGGAGAAAAATGTGTTCATTTCATGTATGCGCGAAATGCCTTAAAAATGGCTTTAAAATGGATTTGGAGCATGGAGACGATTATCTCGGGATTGCAAGATAACCAAACAAAACTTTTAGTGGATTTCTACTTATTTTATTAAATATCATCTCCACCAAACAGGACAAGCTTGCATCTGTTATAGTTTTGGAGAAAAATGTGTTCATTTCATGTATGCGCGAAATGCCTTAAAAATGGCTTTAAAATGGATTTGGAGCATGGAGACGATTATCTCGGGATTGCAATATAACCAAACAAAACTTTTAGTGGATTTCTACTTATTTTATTAAATATCATCTCCACCAAACAGGACAAGCTTGCATCTGTTATAGTTTTGGAGAAAAATGTGTTCATTTCATGTATGCGCGAAATGCCTTAAAAATGGCTTTAAAATGGATTTGGAGCATGGAGACGATTATCTCGGGTTTTTCAAGATAACCAAACAAAACTTTTAGTGGATTTCTACTTATTTTATTAAATATCATCTCCACCAAACAGGACAAGCTTGCATCTGTTATAGTTTTGGAGAAAAATGTGTTCATTTCATGTATGCGCGAAATGCCTTAAAAATGGCTTTAAAATGGATTTGGAGCATGGAGACGATTATCTCGAGATTGCAAGATAACCAAACAAAACATTTAGTGGATTTCTACTTATTTTATTAAATATCATCTCCACCAAACAGGACAAGCTTGCATCTGTTATAGTTTTGGAGAAAAATGTGTTCATTTCATGTATGCGCGAAATGCCTTAAAAATGGCTTTAAAATGGATTTGGAGCATGGAGACGATTATCTCGGGATTGCAAGATAACCAAACAAAACTTTTAGTGGATTTCTACTTATTTTATTAAATATCATCTCCACCAAACAGGACAAGCTTGCATCTGTTATAGTTTTGGAGAAAAATGTGTTCATTTCATGTATGCGCGAAATGCCTTTAAAAATGGCTTTAAAATGGATTTGGAGCATGGAGACGATTATCTCGGGATTGCAAGATAACCAAACAAAACTTTTAGTGGATTTCTACTTATTTTATTAAATATCATCTCCACCAAACAGGACAAGCTTGCATCTGTTATAGTTTTGGAGAAAAATGTGTTCATTTCATGTATGCGCGAAATGCCTTAAAAATGGCTTTAAAATGGATTTGGAGCATGGAGACGATTATCTCGGGATTGCAAGATAACCAAACAAAACTTTTAGTGGATTTCTACTTATTTTATTAAATATCATCTCCACCAAACAGGACAAGCTTGCATGTGTTATAGTTTTGGAGAAAAATGTGTTCATTTCATGTATGCGCAAAATGCCTTTGAAATGGCTTTAAAATGGATTTGGAGCATGGAGACGATTATCTCGAGATTGCAAGATAACCAAACAAAACTTTTAGTGGATTTCTACTTATTTTATTAAATATCATCTCCACCAAACAGGACAAGCTTGCATCTGTTATAGTTTTGGAGAAAAATGTGTTCATTTCATGTATGCGCGAAATGCCTTAAAAATGGCTTTAAAATGGATTTGGAGCATGGAGACGATTATCTCGGGATTGCAAGATAACCAAACAAAACTTTTAGTGGATTTCTACTTATTTTATTAAATATCATCTCCACCAAACAGGACAAGCTTGCATCTGTTATAGTTTTGGAGAAAAATGTGTTCATTTCATGTATGCGCGAAATGCCTTAAAAATGGCTTTAAAATGGATTTGGAGCATGGAGACGATTATCTCGGGATTGCAATATAACCAAACAAAACTTTTAGTGGATTTCTACTTATTTTATTAAATATCATCTCCACCAAACAGGACAAGCTTGCATGTGTTATAGTTTTGGAGAAAAATGTGTTCATTTCATGTATGCGCGAAATGCCTTAAAAATGGCTTTAAAATGGATTTGGAGCATGGAGACGATTATCTCGGGTTTTTCAAGATAACCAAACAAAACTTTTAGTGGATTTCTACTTATTTTATTAAATATCATCTCCACCAAACAGGACAAGCTTGCATCTGTTATAGTTTTGGAGAAAAATGTGTTCATTTCATGTATGCGCGAAATGCCTTAAAAATGGCTTTAAAATGGATTTGGAGCATGGAGACGATTATCTCGGGATTGCAAGATAACCAAACAAAACTTTTAGTGGATTTCTACTTATTTTATTAAATATCATCTCCACCAAACAGGACAAGCTTGCATCTGTTATAGTTTTGGAGAAAAATGTGTTCATTTCATGTATGCGCGAAATGAATTAAAAATGGCTTTAAAATGGATTTGGAGCATGGAGACGATTATCTCGGGATTGCAAGATAACCAAACAAAACTTTTAGTGGATTTCTACTTATTTTATTAAATATCATCTCCACCAAACAGGACAAGCTTGCATGTGTTATAGTTTTGGAGAAAAATGTGTTCATTTCATGTATGCGCGAAATGCCTTAAAAATGGCTTTAAAATGGATTTGGAGCATGGAGACGATTATCTCGGGATTGCAAGATAACCAAACAAAAATTTTAGTGGATTTCTACTTATTTTATTAAATATCATCTCCACCAAACAGGACAAGCTTGCATCTGTTATAGTTTTGGAGAAAAATGTGTTCATTTCATGTATGCGCGAAATGCCTTAAAAATGGCTTTAAAATGGATTTGGAGCATGGAGACGATTATCTCGGGATTGCAAGATAACCAAACAAAACTTTTAGTGGATTTCTACTTATTTTATTAAATATCATCTCCACCAAACAAGACAAGCTTGCATCTGTTATAGTTTTGGAGAAAAATGTGTTCATTTCATGTATGCGCGAAATGCCTTAAAAATGGCTTTAAAATGGATTTGGAGCATGGAGACGATTATCTCGGGATTGCAAGATAACCAAACAAAACTTTTAGTGGATTTCTACTTATTTTATTAAATATCATCTCCACCAAACAGGACAAGCTTGCATCTGTTATAGTTTTGGAGAAAAATGTGTTCATTTCATGTATGCGCGAAATGCCTTAAAAATGGCTTTAAAATGGATTTGGAGCATGGAGACGATTATCTCGGGATTGCAAGATAACCAAACAAAACTTTTAGTGGATTTCTACTTATTTTATTAAATATCATCTCCACCAAACAGGACAAGCTTGCATCTGTTATAGTTTTGGAGAAAAATGTGTTCATTTCATGTATGCGCGAAATGCCTTAAAAATGGCTTTAAAATGGATTTGGAGCATGGAGACGATTATCTCGGGATTGCAATATAACCAAACAAAACTTTTAGTGGATTTCTACTTATTTTATTAAATATCATCTCCACCAAACAGGACAAGCTTGCATCTGTTATAGTTTTGGAGAAAAATGTGTTCATTTCATGTATGCGCGAAATGCCTTAAAAATGGCTTTAAAATGGATTTGGAGCATGGAGACGATTATCTCGGGATTGCAAGATAACCAAACAAAAATTTTAGTGGATTTCTACTTATTTTATTAAATATCATCTCCACCAAACAGGACAAGCTTGCATCTGTTTTCGTTTTGGAGAAAAATGTGTTCATTTCATGTATGCGCGAAATGCCTTAAAAATGGCTTTAAAATGGATTTGGAGCATGGAGACGATTATCTCGGGATTGCAAGATAACCAAACAAAACTTTTAGTGGATTTCTACTTATTTTATTAAATATCATCTCCACCAAACAGGACAAGCTTGCATCTGTTATAGTTTTGGAGAAAAATGTGTTCATTTCATGTATGCGCGAAATGCCTTAAAAATGGCTTTAAAATGGATTTGGAGCATGGAGACGATTATCTCGGGATTGCAAGATAACCAAACAAAACTTTTAGTGGATTTCTACTTATTTTATTAAATATCATCTCCACCAAACAAGAGAAGCTTGCATCTGTTATAGTTTTGGAGAAAAATGTGTTCATTTCATGTATGCGCGAAATGCCTTAAAAATGGCTTTAAAATGGATTTGGAGCATGGAGACGATTATCTCGGGATTGCAAGATAACCAAACAAAACTTTTAGTGGATTTCTACTTATTTTATTAAATATCATCTCCACCAAACAGGACAAGCTTGCATCTGTTATAGTTTTGGAGAAAAATGTGTTCATTTCATGTATGCGCGAAATGCCTTAAAAATGGCTTTAAAATGGATTTGGAGCATGGAGACGATTATCTCGGGATTGCTAGATAACCAAACAAAACTTTTAGTGGATTTCTACTTATTTTATTAAATATCATCTCCACTAAACAGGACAAGCTTGCATCTGTTATAGTTTTGGAGAAAAATGTGTTCATTTCATGTATGCGCGAAATGCCTTAAAAATGGCTTTAAAATGGATTTGGAGCATGGAGACGATTATCTCGGGATTGCAATATAACCAAACAAAACTTTTAGTGGATTTCTACTTATTTTATTAAATATCATCTCCACCAAACAGGACAAGCTTGCATCTGTTATAGTTTTGGAGAAAAATGTGTTCATTTCATGTATGCGCGAAATGCCTTAAAAATGGCTTTAAAATGGATTTGGAGCATGGAGACGATTATCTCGGGATTGCAAGATAACCAAACAAAAATTTTAGTGGATTTCTACTTATTTTATTAAATATCATCTCCACCAAACAGGACAAGCTTGCATCTGTTATAGTTTTGGAGAAAAATGTGTTCATTTCATGTATGCGCGAAATGCCTTAAAAATGGCTTTAAAATGGATTTGGAGCATGGAGACGATTATCTCGGGATTGCAAGATAACCAAACAAAACTTTTAGTGGATTTCTACTTATTTTATTAAATATCATCTCCACCAAACAAGACAAGCTTGCATCTGTTATAGTTTTGGAGAAAAATGTGTTCATTTCATGTATGCGCGAAATGCCTTAAAAATGGCTTTAAAATGGATTTGGAGCATGGAGACGATTATCTCGGGATTGCAAGATAACCAAACAAAACTTTTAGTGGATTTCTACTTATTTTATTAAATATCATCTCCACCAAACAGGACAAGCTTGCATGTGTTATAGTTTTGGAGAAAAATGTGTTCATTTCATGTATGCGCAAAATGCCTTTGAAATGGCTTTAAAATGGATTTGGAGCATGGAGACGATTATCTCGGGATTGCAAGATAACCAAACAAAACTTTTAGTGGATTTCTACTTATTTTATTAAATATCATCTCCACCAAACAGGACAAGCTTGCATCTGTTATAGTTTTGGAGAAAAATGTGTTCATTTCATGTATGCGCGAAATGCCTTAAAAATGGCTTTAAAATGGATTTGGAGCATGGAGACGATTATCTCGGGATTGCAAGATAACCAAACAAAACTTTTAGTGTATTTCTACTTATTTTATTAAATATCATCTCCACCAAACAGGACAAGCTTGCATCTATTATAGTTTTGGAGAAAAATGTGTTCATTTCATGTATGCGCGAAATGCCTTAAAAATGGCTTTAAAATGGATTTGGAGCATGGAGACGATTATCTCGGGATTGCAATATAACCAAACAAAACTTTTAGTGGATTTCTACTTATTTTATTAAATATCATCTCCACCAAACAGGACAAGCTTGCATCTGTTATAGTTTTGGAGAAAAATGTGTTCATTTCATGTATGCGCGAAATGCCTTAAAAATGGCTTTAAAATGGATTTGGAGCATGGAGACGATTATCTCGGGATTGCAAGATAACCAAACAAAACTTTTAGTGGATTTCTACTTATTTTATTAAATATCATCTCCACCAAACAGGACAAGCTTGCATCTGTTATAGTTTTGGAGAAAAATGTGTTCATTTCATGTATGCGCGAAATGCCTTAAAAATGGCTTTAAAATGGATTTGGAGCATGGAGACGATTATCTCGGGATTGCAAGATAACCAAACAAAACTTTTAGTGGATTTCTACTTATTTTATTAAATATCATCTCCACCAAACAGGACAAGCTTGCATCTGTTATAGTTTTGGAGAAAAATGTGTTCATTTTATGTATGCGCGAAATGCCTTAAAAATGGCTTTGAAATGGATTTGGAGCATGGAGACGATTATCTCGGGATTGCAAGATAACCAAACAAAACTTTTAGTGGATTTCTACTTATTTTATTAAATATCATCTCCACCAAACAGGACAAGCTTGCATCTCTTATAGTTTTGGAGAAAAATGTGTTCATTTCATGTATGCGCGAAATGCCTTAAAAATGGCTTTAAAATGGATTTGGAGCATGGAGACGATTATCTCGGGATTGCAAGATAACCAAACAAAACTTTTAGTGGATTTCTACTTATTTTATTAAATATCATCTCCACCAAACAGGACAAGCTTGCATCTGTTATAGTTTTGGAGAAAAATGTGTTCATTTCATGTATGCGCGAAATGCCTTAAAAATGGCTTTAAAATGGATTTGGAGCATGGAGACGATTATCTCGGGATTGCAAGATAACCAAACAAAACTTTTAGTGGATTTCTACTTATTTTATTAAATATCATCTCCACCAAACAGGACAAGCTTGCATGTGTTATAGTTTTGGAGAAAAATGTGTTCATTTCATGTATGCGCAAAATGCCTTTGAAATGGCTTTAAAATGGATTTGGAGCATGGAGACGATTATCTCGGGATTGCAAGATAACCAAACAAAACTTTTAGTGGATTTCTACTTATTTTATTAAATATCATCTCCACCAAACAGGACAAGCTTGCATCTGTTATAGTTTTGGAGAAAAATGTGTTCATTTCATGTATGCGCGAAATGCCTTAAAAATGGCTTTAAAATGGATTTGGAGCATGGAGACGATTATCTCGGGATTGCAAGATAACCAAACAAAACTTTTAGTGGATTTCTACTTATTTTATTAAATATCATCTCCACCAAACAGGACAAGCTTGCATCTGTTATAGTTTTGGAGAAAAATGTGTTCATTTCATGTATGCGCGAAATGCCTTAAAAATGGCTTTAAAATGGATTTGGAGCATGGAGACGATTATCTCGGGATTGCAAGATAACCAAACAAAACTTTTAGTGGATTTCTACTTATTTTATTAAATATCATCTCCACCAAACAGGAAAAGCTTGCATGTGTTATAGTTTTGGAGAAAAATGTGTTCATTTCATGTATGCGCAAAATGCCTTTGAAATGGCTTTAAAATGGATTTGGAGCATGGAGACGATTATCTCGAGATTGCAAGATAACCAAACAAAACTTTTAGTGGATTTCTACTTATTTTATTAAATATCATCTCCACCAAACAGGACAAGCTTGCATCTGTTATAGTTTTGGAGAAAAATGTGTTCATTTCATGTATGCGCGAAATGCCTTAAAAATGGCTTTAAAATGGATTTGGAGCATGGAGACGATTATCTCGGGATTGCAAGATAACCAAACAAAACTTTTAGTGGATTTCTACTTATTTTATTAAATATCATCTCCACCAAACAGGACAAGCTTGCATCTGTTATAGTTTTGGAGAAAAATGTGTTCATTTCATGTATGCGCGAAATGCCTTAAAAATGGCTTTAAAATGGATTTGGAGCATGGAGACGATTATCTCGGGATTGCAAGATAACCAAACAAAACTTTTAGTGGATTTCTACTTATTTTATTAAATATCATCTCCACCAAACAGGACAAGCTTGCATCTGTTATAGTTTTGGAGAAAAATGTGTTCATTTCATGTATGCGCGAAATGCCTTAAAAATGGCTTTAAAATGGATTTGGAGCATGGAGACGATTATCTCGGGATTGCAATATAACCAAACAAAACTTTTAGTGGATTTCTACTTATTTTATTAAATATCATCTCCACCAAACAGGACAAGCTTGCATCTGTTATAGTTTTGGAGAAAAATGTGTTCATTTCATGTATGCGCGAAATGCCTTAAAAATGGCTTTAAAATGGATTTGGAGCATGGAGACGATTATCTCGGGATTGCAAGATAACCAAACAAAACTTTTAGTGGATTTCTACTTATTTTATTAAATATCATCTCCACCAAACAGGACAAGCTTGCATCTGTTATAGTTTTGGAGAAAAATGTGTTCATTTCATGTATGCGCGAAATGCCTTAAAAATGGCTTTAAAATGGATTTGGAGCATGGAGACGATTATCTCGGGTTTTTCAAGATAACCAAACAAAACTTTTAGTGGATTTCTACTTATTTTATTAAATATCATCTCCACCAAACAGGACAAGCTTGCATCTGTTATAGTTTTGGAGAAAAATGTGTTCATTTCATGTATGCGCGAAATGCCTTAAAAATGGCTTTAAAATGGATTTGGAGCATGGAGACGATTATCTCGGGATTGCAAGATAACCAAACAAAACTTTTAGTGGATTTCTACTTATTTTATTAAATATCATCTCCACCAAACAGGACAAGCTTGCATCTGTTATAGTTTTGGAGAAAAATGTGTTCATTTCATGTATGCGCGAAATGCCTTAAAAATGGCTTTAAAATGGATTTGGAGCATGGAGACGATTATCTCGGGATTGCAAGATAACCAAACAAAACTTTTAGTGGATTTCTACTTATTTTATTAAATATCATCTCCACCAAACAGGACAAGCTTGCATCTGTTATAGTTTTGGAGAAAAATGTGTTCATTTCATGTATGCGCGAAATGCCTTAAAAATGGCTTTAAAATGGATTTGGAGCATGGAGACGATTATCTCGGGATTGCAAGATAAACAAACAAAACTTTTAGTGGATTTCTACTTATTTTATTAAATATCATCTCCACCAAACAGGACAAGCTTGCATCTGTTATAGTTTTGGAGAAAAATGTGTTCATTTCATGTATGCGCGAAATGAATTAAAAATGGCTTTAAAATGGATTTGGAGCATGGAGACGATTATCTCGGGATTGCAAGATAACCAAACAAAACTTTTAGTGGATTTCTACTTATTTTATTAAATATCATCTCCACCAAACAGGACAAGCTTGCATGTGTTATAGTTTTGGAGAAAAATGTGTTCATTTCATGTATGCGCAAAATGCCTTTGAAATGGCTTTAAAATGGATTTGGAGCATGGAGACGATTATCTCGGGATTGCAAGATAACCAAACAAAACTTTTAGTGGATTTCTACTTATTTTATTAAATATCATCTCCACCAAACAGGACAAGCTTGCATCTGTTATAGTTTTGGAGAAAAATGTGTTCATTTCATGTATGCGCGAAATGCCTTAAAAATGGCTTTAAAATGGATTTGGAGCATGGAGACGATTATCTCGGGATTGCAAGATAACCAAACAAAACTTTTAGTGGATTTCTACTTATTTTATTAAATATCATCTCCACCAAACAAGACAAGCTTGCATCTGTTATAGTTTTGGAGAAAAATGTGTTCATTTCATGTATGCGCGAAATGCCTTAAAAATGGCTTTAAAATGGATTTGGAGCATGGAGACGATTATCTCGGGATTGCAAGATAACCAAACAAAACTTTTAGTGGATTTCTACTTATTTTATTAAATATCATCTCCACCAAACAGGACAAGCTTGCATCTGTTATAGTTTTGGAGAAAAATGTGTTCATTTCATGTATGCGCGAAATGCCTTAAAAATGGCTTTAAAATGGATTTGGAGCATGGAGACGATTATCTCGGGATTGCAAGATAACCAAACAAAACTTTTAGTGGATTTCTACTTATTTTATTAAATATCATCTCCACCAAACAGGACAAGCTTGCATCTGTTATAGTTTTGGAGAAAAATGTGTTCATTTCATGTATGCGCGAAATGCCTTAAAAATGGCTTTAAAATGGATTTGGAGCATGGAGACGATTATCTCGGGATTGCAATATAACCAAACAAAACTTTTAGTGGATTTCTACTTATTTTATTAAATATCATCTCCACCAAACAGGACAAGCTTGCATCTGTTATAGTTTTGGAGAAAAATGTGTTCATTTCATGTATGCGCGAAATGCCTTAAAAATGGCTTTAAAATGGATTTGGAGCATGGAGACGATTATCTCGGGATTGCAAGATAACCAAACAAAAATTTTAGTGGATTTCTACTTATTTTATTAAATATCATCTCCACCAAACAGGACAAGCTTGCATCTGTTTTCGTTTTGGAGAAAAATGTGTTCATTTCATGTATGCGCGAAATGCCTTAAAAATGGCGTTAAAATGGATTTGGAGCATGGAGACGATTATCTCGGGATTGCAAGATAACCAAACAAAACTTTTAGTGGATTTCTACTTATTTTATTAAATATCATCTCCACCAAACAGGACAAGCTTGCATCTGTTATAGTTTTGGAGAAAAATGTGTTCATTTCATGTATGCGCGAAATGCCTTAAAAATGGCTTTAAAATGGATTTGGAGCATGGAGACGATTATCTCGGGATTGCAAGATAACCAAACAAAACTTTTAGTGGATTTCTACTTATTTTATTAAATATCATCTCCACCAAACAAGAGAAGCTTGCATCTGTTATAGTTTTGGAGAAAAATGTGTTCATTTCATGTATGCGCGAAATGCCTTAAAAATGGCTTTAAAATGGATTTGGAGCATGGAGACGATTATCTCGGGATTGCAAGATAACCAAACAAAACTTTTAGTGGATTTCTACTTATTTTATTAAATATCATCTCCACCAAACAGGACAAGCTTGCATCTGTTATAGTTTTGGAGAAAAATGTGTTCATTTCATGTATGCGCGAAATGCCTTAAAAATGGCTTTAAAATGGATTTGGAGCATGGAGACGATTATCTCGGGATTGCAAGATAACCAAACAAAACTTTTAGTGGATTTCTACTTATTTTATTAAATATCATCTCCACTAAACAGGACAAGCTTGCATCTGTTATAGTTTTGGAGAAAAATGTGTTCATTTCATGTATGCGCGAAATGCCTTAAAAATGGCTTTAAAATGGATTTGGAGCATGGAGACGATTATCTCGGGATTGCAAGATAACCAAACAAAACTTTTAGTGGATTTCTACTTATTTTATTAAATATCATCTCCACCAAACAGGACAAGCTTGCATCTGTTATAGTTTTGGAGAAAAATATGTTCATTTCATGTATGCGCGAAATGCCTTAAAAATGGCTTTAAAATGGATTTGGAGCATGGAGACGATTATCTCGGGATTGCAAGATAACCAAACAAAACTTTTAGTGGATTTCTACTTATTTTATTAAATATCATCTCCACCAAACAGGACAAGCTTGCATCTGTTATAGTTTTGGAGAAAAATGTGTTCATTTCATGTATGCGCGAAATGCCTTAAAAATGGCTTTAAAATAGATTTGGAGCATGGAGACGATTATCTCGGGATTGCAAGATAACCAAACAAAACTTTTAGTGGATTTCTACTTATTTTATTAAATATCATCTCCACCAAACAGGACAAGCTTGCATCTGTTATAGTTTTGGAGAAAAATGTGTTCATTTCATGTATGCGCGAAATGCCTTAAAAATGGCTTTAAAATGGATTTGGAGCATGGAGACGATTATCTCGGGATTGCAAGATAACCAAACAAAACTTTTAGTGGATTTCTACTTATTTTATTAAATATCATCTCCACCAAACAGGACAAGCTTGCATCTGTTATAGTTTTGGAGAAAAATGTGTTCATTTCATGTATGCGCGAAATGCCTTAAAAATGGCTTTAAAATGGATTTGGAGCATGGAGACGATTATCTCGGGATTGCAATATAACCAAACAAAACTTTTGGTGGATTTCTACTTATTTTATTAAATATCATCTCCACCAAACAGGACAAGCTTGCATCTGTTATAGTTTTGGAGAAAAATGTGTTCATTTCATGTATGCGCGAAATGCCTTAAAAATGGCTTTAAAATGGATTTGGAGCATGGAGACGATTATCTCGGGATTGCAAGATAACCAAACAAAACTTTTAGTGGATTTCTACTTATTTTATTAAATATCATCTCCACCAAACAGGACAAGCTTGCATCTGTTATAGTTTTGGAGAAAAATGTGTTCATTTCATGTATGCGCGAAATGCCTTAAAAATGGCTTTAAAATGGATTTGGAGCATGGAGACGATTATCTCGGGATTGCAAGATAACCAAACAAAACTTTTAGTGGATTTCTACTTATTTTATTAAATATCATCTCCACCAAACAGGACAAGCTTGCATCTGTTATAGTTTTGGAGAAAAATGTGTTCATTTCATGTATGCGCGAAATGCCTCAAAAATGGCTTTAAAATGGATTTGGAGCATGGAGACGATTATCTCGGGATTGCAAGATAACCAAACAAAACTTTTAGTGGATTTCTACTTATTTTATTAAATATCATCTCCACCAAACAGGACAAGCTTGCATCTGTTATAGTTTTGGAGAAAAATGTGTTCATTTCATGTATGCGCGAAATGCCTTAAAAATGGCTTTAAAATGGATTTGGAGCATGGAGACGATTATCTCGGGATTGCAAGATAACCAAACAAATCTTTTAGTGGATTTCTACTTATTTTATTAAATATCATCTCCACCAAACAGGACAAGCTTGCATCTGTTATAGTTTTGGAGAAAAATGTGTTCATTTCATGTATGCGCGAAATGCCTTAAAAATGGCTTTAAAATGGATTTGGAGCATGGAGACGATTATCTCGGGATTGCAAGATAACCAAACAAGAATTTTAGTGGATTTCTACTTATTTTATTAAATATCATCTCCACCAAACAGGACAAGCTTGCATCTGTTATAGTTTTGGAGAAAAATGTGTTCATTTCATGTATGCGCGAAATGCCTTAAAAATGGCTTTAAAATGGATTTGGAGCATGGAGACGATTATCTCGGGATTGCAAGATAACCAAACAAAACTTTTAGTGGATTTCTACTTATTTTATTAAATATCATCTCCACCAAACAAGACAAGCTTGCATCTGTTATAGTTTTGGAGAAAAATGTGTTCATTTCATGTATGCGCGAAATGCCTTAAAAATGGCTTTAAAATGGATTTGGAGCATGGAGACGATTATCTCGGGATTGCAAGATAACCAAACAAAACTTTTAGTGGATTTCTACTTATTTTATTAAATATCATCTCCACCAAACAGGACAAGCTTGCATCTGTTATAGTTTTGGAGAAAAATGTGTTCATTTCATGTATGCGCGAAATGCCTTAAAAATGGCTTTAAAATGGATTTGGAGCATGGAGACGATTATCTCGGGATTGCAAGATAACCAAACAAAAATTTTAGTGGATTTCTACTTATTTTATTAAATATCATCTCCACCAAACAGGACAAGCTTGCATCTGTTTTCGTTTTGGAGAAAAATGTGTTCATTTCATGTATGCGCGAAATGCCTTAAAAATGGCTTTAAAATGGATTTGGAGCATGGAGACGATTATCTCGGGATTGCAAGATAACCAAACAAAACTTTTAGTGGATTTCTACTTATTTTATTAAATATCATCTCCACCAAACAGGACAAGCTTGCATCTGTTATAGTTTTGGAGAAAAATGTGTTCATTTCATGTATGCGCAAAATGCCTTTGAAATGGCTTTAAAATGGATTTGGAGCATGGAGACGATTATCTCGAGATTGCAAGATAACCAAACAAAACATTTAGTGGATTTCTACTTATTTTATTAAATATCATCTCCACCAAACAGGACAAGCTTGCATCTGTTATAGTTTTGGAGAAAAATGTGTTCATTTCATGTATGCGCGAAATGCCTTAAAAATGGCTTTAAAATGGATTTGGAGCATGGAGACGATTATCTCGGGATTGCAAGATAACCAAACAAAACTTTTAGTGGATTTCTACTTATTTTATTAAATATCATCTCCACCAAACAGGACAAGCTTGCATCTGTTATAGTTTTGGAGAAAAATGTGTTCATTTCATGTATGCGCGAAATGCCTTAAAAATGGCTTTAAAATGGATTTGGAGCATGGAGACGATTATCTCGGGATTGCAAGATAACCAAACAAAACTTTTAGTGGATTTCTACTTATTTTATTAAATATCATCTCCACCAAACAGGACAAGCTTGCATCTGTTATAGTTTTGGAGAAAAATGTGTTCATTTCATGTATGCGCGAAATGCCTTAAAAATGGCTTTAAAATGGATTTGGAGCATGGAGACGATTATCTCGGGATTGCAAGATAACCAAACAAAACTTTTAGTGGATTTCTACTTATTTTATTAAATATCATCTCCACCAAACAGGACAAGCTTGCATGTGTTATAGTTTTGGAGAAAAATGTGTTCATTTCATGTATGCGCAAAATGCCTTTGAAATGGCTTTAAAATGGATTTGGAGCATGGAGACGATTATCTCGGGATTGCAAGATAACCAAACAAAACTTTTAGTGGATTTCTACTTATTTTATTAAATATCATCTCCACCAAACAGGACAAGCTTGCATCTGTTATAGTTTTGGAGAAAAATGTGTTCATTTCATGTATGCGCGAAATGCCTTAAAAATGGCTTTAAAATAGATTTGGAGCATGGAGACGATTATCTCGGGATTGCAAGATAACCAAACAAAACTTTTAGTGGATTTCTACTTATTTTATTAAATATCATCTCCACCAAACAGGACAAGCTTGCATCTGTTATAGTTTTGGAGAAAAATGTGTTCATTTCATGTATGCGCGAAATGCCTTAAAAATGGCTTTAAAATGGATTTGGAGCATGGAGACGATTATCTCGGGATTGCAAGATAACCAAACAAAACTTTTAGTGGATTTCTACTTATTTTATTAAATATCATCTCCACCAAACAGGACAAGCTTGCATCTGTTATAGTTTTGGAGAAAAATGTGTTCATTTCATGTATGCGCGAAATGCCTTAAAAATGGCTTTAAAATGGATTTGGAGCATGGAGACGATTATCTCGGGATTGCAATATAACCAAACAAAACTTTTGGTGGATTTCTACTTATTTTATTAAATATCATCTCCACCAAACAGGACAAGCTTGCATCTGTTATAGTTTTGGAGAAAAATGTGTTCATTTCATGTATGCGCGAAATGCCTTAAAAATGGCTTTAAAATGGATTTGGAGCATGGAGACGATTATCTCGGGATTGCAAGATAACCAAACAAAACTTTTAGTGGATTTCTACTTATTTTATTAAATATCATCTCCACCAAACAGGACAAGCTTGCATCTGTTATAGTTTTGGAGAAAAATGTGTTCATTTCATGTATGCGCGAAATGCCTTAAAAATGGCTTTAAAATGGATTTGGAGCATGGAGACGATTATCTCGGGATTGCAAGATAACCAAACAAAACTTTTAGTGGATTTCTACTTATTTTATTAAATATCATCTCCACCAAACAGGACAAGCTTGCATCTGTTATAGTTTTGGAGAAAAATGTGTTCATTTCATGTATGCGCGAAATGCCTCAAAAATGGCTTTAAAATGGATTTGGAGCATGGAGACGATTATCTCGGGATTGCAAGATAACCAAACAAAACTTTTAGTGGATTTCTACTTATTTTATTAAATATCATCTCCACCAAACAGGACAAGCTTGCATCTGTTATAGTTTTGGAGAAAAATGTGTTCATTTCATGTATGCGCGAAATGCCTTAAAAATGGCTTTAAAATGGATTTGGAGCATGGAGACGATTATCTCGGGATTGCAAGATAACCAAACAAATCTTTTAGTGGATTTCTACTTATTTTATTAAATATCATCTCCACCAAACAGGACAAGCTTGCATCTGTTATAGTTTTGGAGAAAAATGTGTTCATTTCATGTATGCGCGAAATGCCTTAAAAATGGCTTTAAAATGGATTTGGAGCATGGAGACGATTATCTCGGGATTGCAAGATAACCAAACAAGAATTTTAGTGGATTTCTACTTATTTTATTAAATATCATCTCCACCAAACAGGACAAGCTTGCATCTGTTATAGTTTTGGAGAAAAATGTGTTCATTTCATGTATGCGCGAAATGCCTTAAAAATGGCTTTAAAATGGATTTGGAGCATGGAGACGATTATCTCGGGATTGCAAGATAACCAAACAAAACTTTTAGTGGATTTCTACTTATTTTATTAAATATCATCTCCACCAAACAAGACAAGCTTGCATCTGTTATAGTTTTGGAGAAAAATGTGTTCATTTCATGTATGCGCGAAATGCCTTAAAAATGGCTTTAAAATGGATTTGGAGCATGGAGACGATTATCTCGGGATTGCAAGATAACCAAACAAAACTTTTAGTGGATTTCTACTTATTTTATTAAATATCATCTCCACCAAACAGGACAAGCTTGCATCTGTTATAGTTTTGGAGAAAAATGTGTTCATTTCATGTATGCGCGAAATGCCTTAAAAATGGCTTTAAAATGGATTTGGAGCATGGAGACGATTATCTCGGGATTGCAAGATAACCAAACAAAAATTTTAGTGGATTTCTACTTATTTTATTAAATATCATCTCCACCAAACAGGACAAGCTTGCATCTGTTTTCGTTTTGGAGAAAAATGTGTTCATTTCATGTATGCGCGAAATGCCTTAAAAATGGCTTTAAAATGGATTTGGAGCATGGAGACGATTATCTCGGGATTGCAAGATAACCAAACAAAACTTTTAGTGGATTTCTACTTATTTTATTAAATATCATCTCCACCAAACAGGACAAGCTTGCATCTGTTATAGTTTTGGAGAAAAATGTGTTCATTTCATGTATGCGCAAAATGCCTTTGAAATGGCTTTAAAATGGATTTGGAGCATGGAGACGATTATCTCGAGATTGCAAGATAACCAAACAAAACATTTAGTGGATTTCTACTTATTTTATTAAATATCATCTCCACCAAACAGGACAAGCTTGCATCTGTTATAGTTTTGGAGAAAAATGTGTTCATTTCATGTATGCGCGAAATGCCTTAAAAATGGCTTTAAAATGGATTTGGAGCATGGAGACGATTATCTCGGGATTGCAAGATAACCAAACAAAACTTTTAGTGGATTTCTACTTATTTTATTAAATATCATCTCCACCAAACAGGACAAGCTTGCATCTGTTATAGTTTTGGAGAAAAATGTGTTCATTTCATGTATGCGCGAAATGCCTTAAAAATGGCTTTAAAATGGATTTGGAGCATGGAGACGATTATCTCGGGATTGCAAGATAACCAAACAAAACTTTTAGTGGATTTCTACTTATTTTATTAAATATCATCTCCACCAAACAGGACAAGCTTGCATCTGTTATAGTTTTGGAGAAAAATGTGTTCATTTCATGTATGCGCGAAATGCCTTAAAAATGGCTTTAAAATGGATTTGGAGCATGGAGACGATTATCTCGGGATTGCAAGATAACCAAACAAAACTTTTAGTGGATTTCTACTTATTTTATTAAATATCATCTCCACCAAACAGGACAAGCTTGCATGTGTTATAGTTTTGGAGAAAAATGTGTTCATTTCATGTATGCGCAAAATGCCTTTGAAATGGCTTTAAAATGGATTTGGAGCATGGAGACGATTATGTCAGGATGGCAATATAAACAAACGAAACTTTTAGTAGATTTCTACTTATTTTATTAAATATTATCTCCACCAAACAGGACAAGCTTGCATCTGTTATAGTTTTGGAGAAAAATGTGTTCATTTCATGTATGCGCGAAATGCCTTAAAAATGGCTTTAAAATGGATTTGGAGCATGGAGACGATTATCTCGGGATTGCAAGATAACCAAACAAAACTTTTAGTGGATTTCTACTTATTTTATTAAATATCATCTCCACCAAACAGGACAAGCTTGCATCTGTTATAGTTTTGGAGAAAAATGTGTTCATTTCATGTATGCGCGAAATGCCTTAAAAATGGCTTTAAAATGGATTTGGAGCATGGAGACGATTATCTCGGGATTGCAAGATAACCAAACAAAACTTTTAGTGGATTTCTACTTATTTTATTAAATATCATCTCCACCAAACAAGACAAGCTTGCATCTGTTATAGTTTTGGAGAAAAATGTGTTCATTTCATGTATGCGCGAAATGCCTTAAAAATGGCTTTAAAATGGATTTGGAGCATGGAGACGATTATCTCGGGATTGCAAGATAACCAAACAAAACTTTTAGTGGATTTCTACTTATTTTATTAAATATCATCTCCACCAAACAGGACAAGCTTGCATCTGTTATAGTTTTGGAGAAAAATGTGTTCATTTCATGTATGCGCGAAATGCCTTAAAAATGGCTTTAAAATGGATTTGGAGCATGGAGACGATTATCTCGGGATTGCAAGATAACCAAACAAAAATTTTAGTGGATTTCTACTTATTTTATTAAATATCATCTCCACCAAACAGGACAAGCTTGCATCTGTTTTCGTTTTGGAGAAAAATGTGTTCATTTCATGTATGCGCGAAATGCCTTAAAAATGGCTTTAAAATGGATTTGGAGCATGGAGACGATTATCTCGGGATTGCAAGATAACCAAACAAAACTTTTAGTGGATTTCTACTTATTTTATTAAATATCATCTCCACCAAACAGGACAAGCTTGCATCTGTTATAGTTTTGGAGAAAAATGTGTTCATTTCATGTATGCGCAAAATGCCTTTGAAATGGCTTTAAAATGGATTTGGAGCATGGAGACGATTATCTCGAGATTGCAAGATAACCAAACAAAACATTTAGTGGATTTCTACTTATTTTATTAAATATCATCTCCACCAAACAGGACAAGCTTGCATCTGTTATAGTTTTGGAGAAAAATGTGTTCATTTCATGTATGCGCGAAATGCCTTAAAAATGGCTTTAAAATGGATTTGGAGCATGGAGACGATTATCTCGGGATTGCAAGATAACCAAACAAAACTTTTAGTGGATTTCTACTTATTTTATTAAATATCATCTCCACCAAACAGGACAAGCTTGCATCTGTTATAGTTTTGGAGAAAAATGTGTTCATTTCATGTATGCGCGAAATGCCTTAAAAATGGCTTTAAAATGGATTTGGAGCATGGAGACGATTATCTCGGGATTGCAAGATAACCAAACAAAACTTTTAGTGGATTTCTACTTATTTTATTAAATATCATCTCCACCAAACAGGACAAGCTTGCATCTGTTATAGTTTTGGAGAAAAATGTGTTCATTTCATGTATGCGCGAAATGCCTTAAAAATGGCTTTAAAATGGATTTGGAGCATGGAGACGATTATCTCGGGATTGCAAGATAACCAAACAAAACTTTTAGTGGATTTCTACTTATTTTATTAAATATCATCTCCACCAAACAGGACAAGCTTGCATGTGTTATAGTTTTGGAGAAAAATGTGTTCATTTCATGTATGCGCAAAATGCCTTTGAAATGGCTTTAAAATGGATTTGGAGCATGGAGACGATTATGTCAGGATGGCAATATAAACAAACGAAACTTTTAGTAGATTTCTACTTATTTTATTAAATATTATCTCCACCAAACAGGACAAGCTTGCATCTGTTATAGTTTTGGAGAAAAATGTGTTCATTTCATGTATGCGCGAAATGCCTTAAAAATGGCTTTAAAATGGATTTGGAGCATGGAGACGATTATCTCGGGATTGCAAGATAACCAAACAAAACTTTTAGTGGATTTCTACTTATTTTATTAAATATCATCTCCACCAAACAGGACAAGCTTGCATCTGTTATAGTTTTGGAGAAAAATGTGTTCATTTCATGTATGCGCGAAATGCCTTAAAAATGGCTTTAAAATGGATTTGGAGCATGGAGACGATTATCTCGGGATTGCAAGATAACCAAACAAAACTTTTAGTGGATTTCTACTTATTTTATTAAATATCATCTCCACCAAACAAGACAAGCTTGCATCTGTTATAGTTTTGGAGAAAAATGTGTTCATTTCATGTATGCGCGAAATGCCTTAAAAATGGCTTTAAAATGGATTTGGAGCATGGAGACGATTATCTCGGGATTGCAAGATAACCAAACAAAACTTTTAGTGGATTTCTACTTATTTTATTAAATATCATCTCCACCAAACAGGACAAGCTTGCATCTGTTATAGTTTTGGAGAAAAATGTGTTCATTTCATGTATGCGCGAAATGCCTTAAAAATGGCTTTAAAATGGATTTGGAGCATGGAGACGATTATCTCGGGATTGCAAGATAACCAAACAAAAATTTTAGTGGATTTCTACTTATTTTATTAAATATCATCTCCACCAAACAGGACAAGCTTGCATCTGTTTTCGTTTTGGAGAAAAATGTGTTCATTTCATGTATGCGCGAAATGCCTTAAAAATGGCTTTAAAATGGATTTGGAGCATGGAGACGATTATCTCGGGATTGCAAGATAACCAAACAAAACTTTTAGTGGATTTCTACTTATTTTATTAAATATCATCTCCACCAAACAGGACAAGCTTGCATCTGTTATAGTTTTGGAGAAAAATGTGTTCATTTCATGTATGCGCAAAATGCCTTTGAAATGGCTTTAAAATGGATTTGGAGCATGGAGACGATTATCTCGAGATTGCAAGATAACCAAACAAAACATTTAGTGGATTTCTACTTATTTTATTAAATATCATCTCCACCAAACAGGACAAGCTTGCATCTGTTATAGTTTTGGAGAAAAATGTGTTCATTTCATGTATGCGCGAAATGCCTTAAAAATGGCTTTAAAATGGATTTGGAGCATGGAGACGATTATCTCGGGATTGCAAGATAACCAAACAAAACTTTTAGTGGATTTCTACTTATTTTATTAAATATCATCTCCACCAAACAGGACAAGCTTGCATCTGTTATAGTTTTGGAGAAAAATGTGTTCATTTCATGTATGCGCGAAATGCCTTAAAAATGGCTTTAAAATGGATTTGGAGCATGGAGACGATTATCTCGGGATTGCAAGATAACCAAACAAAACTTTTAGTGGATTTCTACTTATTTTATTAAATATCATCTCCACCAAACAGGACAAGCTTGCATCTGTTATAGTTTTGGAGAAAAATGTGTTCATTTCATGTATGCGCGAAATGCCTTAAAAATGGCTTTAAAATGGATTTGGAGCATGGAGACGATTATCTCGGGATTGCAAGATAACCAAACAAAACTTTTAGTGGATTTCTACTTATTTTATTAAATATCATCTCCACCAAACAGGACAAGCTTGCATGTGTTATAGTTTTGGAGAAAAATGTGTTCATTTCATGTATGCGCAAAATGCCTTTGAAATGGCTTTAAAATGGATTTGGAGCATGGAGACGATTATCTCGAGATTGCAAGATAACCAAACAAAACTTTTAGTGGATTTCTACTTATTTTATTAAATATCATCTCCACCAAACAGGACAAGCTTGCATCTGTTATAGTTTTGGAGAAAAATGTGTTCATTTCATGTATGCGCGAAATGCCTTAAAAATGGCTTTAAAATGGATTTGGAGCATGGAGACGATTATCTCGGGATTGCAAGATAACCAAACAAAACTTTTAGTGGATTTCTACTTATTTTATTAAATATCATCTCCACCAAACAGGACAAGCTTGCATCTGTTATAGTTTTGGAGAAAAATGTGTTCATTTCATGTATGCGCGAAATGCCTTAAAAATGGCTTTAAAATGGATTTGGAGCATGGAGACGATTATCTCGGGATTGCAAGATAACCAAACAAAACTTTTAGTGGATTTCTACTTATTTTATTAAATATCATCTCCACCAAACAGGACAAGCTTAAATCTGTTATAGTTTTGGAGAAAAATGTGTTCATTTCATGTATGCGCGAAATGCCTTAAAAATGGCTTTAAAATGGATTTGGAGCATGGAGACGATTATCTCGGGATTGCAATATAACCAAACAAAACTTTTAGTGGATTTCTACTTATTTTATTAAATATCATCTCCACCAAACAGGACAAGCTTGCATCTGTTATAGTTTTGGAGAAAAATGTGTTCATTTCATGTATGCGCGAAATGCCTTAAAAATGGCTTTAAAATGGATTTGGAGCATGGAGACGATTATCTCGGGATTGCAAGATAACCAAACAAAACTTTTAGTGGATTTCTACTTATTTTATTAAATATCATCTCCACCAAACAGGACAAGCTTGCATCTGTTATAGTTTTGGAGAAAAATGTGTTCATTTCATGTATGCGCGAAATGCCTTAAAAATGGCTTTAAAATGGATTTGGAGCATGGAGACGATTATCTCGGGTTTTTCAAGATAACCAAACAAAACTTTTAGTGGATTTCTACTTATTTTATTAAATATCATCTCCACCAAACAGGACAAGCTTGCATCTGTTATAGTTTTGGAGAAAAATGTGTTCATTTCATGTATGCGCGAAATGCCTTAAAAATGGCTTTAAAATGGATTTGGAGCATGGAGACGATTATCTCGGGATTGCAAGATAACCAAACAAAACTTTTAGTGGATTTCTACTTATTTTATTAAATATCATCTCCACCAAACAGGACAAGCTTGCATCTGTTATAGTTTTGGAGAAAAATGTGTTCATTTCATGTATGCGCGAAATGCCTTAAAAATGGCTTTAAAATGGATTTGGAGCATGGAGACGATTATCTCGGGATTGCAAGATAACCAAACAAAACTTTTAGTGGATTTCTACTTATTTTATTAAATATCATCTCCACCAAACAGGACAAGCTTGCATCTGTTATAGTTTTGGAGAAAAATGTGTTCATTTCATGTATGCGCGAAATGCCTTAAAAATGGCTTTAAAATGGATTTGGAGCATGAAGACGATTATCTCGGGATTGCAAGATAACCAAACAAAACTTTTAGTGGATTTCTACTTATTTTATTAAATATCATCTCCACCAAACAGGACAAGCTTGCATCTGTTATAGTTTTGGAGAAAAATGTGTTCATTTCATGTATGCGCGAAATGAATTAAAAATGGCTTTAAAATGGATTTGGAGCATGGAGACGATTATCTCGGGATTGCAAGATAACCAAACAAAACTTTTAGTGGATTTCTACTTATTTTATTAAATATCATCTCCACCAAACAGGACAAGCTTGCATGTGTTATAGTTTTGGAGAAAAATGTGTTCATTTCATGTATGCGCAAAATGCCTTTGAAATGGCTTTAAAATGGATTTGGAGCATGGAGACGATTATCTCGGGATTGCAAGATAACCAAACAAAACTTTTAGTGGATTTCTACTTATTTTATTAAATATCATCTCCACCAAACAAGACAAGCTTGCATCTGTTATAGTTTTGGAGAAAAATGTGTTCATTTCATGTATGCGCGAAATGCCTTAAAAATGGCTTTAAAATGGATTTGGAGCATGGAGACGATTATCTCGGGATTGCAAGATAACCAAACAAAACTTTTAGTGGATTTCTACTTATTTTATTAAATATCATCTCCACCAAACAGGACAAGCTTGCATCTGTTATAGTTTTGGAGAAAAATGTGTTCATTTCATGTATGCGCGAAATGCCTTAAAAATGGCTTTAAAATGGATTTGGAGCATGGAGACGATTATCTCGGGATTGCAAGATAACCAAACAAAACTTTTAGTGGATTTCTACTTATTTTATTAAATATCATCTCCACCAAACAGGACAAGCTTGCATCTGTTATAGTTTTGGAGAAAAATGTGTTCATTTCATGTATGCGCGAAATGCCTTAAAAATGGCTTTAAAATGGATTTGGAGCATGGAGACGATTATCTCGGGATTGCAATATAACCAAACAAAACTTTTAGTGGATTTCTACTTATTTTATTAAATATCATCTCCACCAAACAGGACAAGCTTGCATCTGTTATAGTTTTGGAGAAAAATGTGTTCATTTCATGTATGCGCGAAATGCCTTAAAAATGGCTTTAAAATGGATTTGGAGCATGGAGACGATTATCTCGGGATTGCAAGATAACCAAACAAAAATTTTAGTGGATTTCTACTTATTTTATTAAATATCATCTCCACCAAACAGGACAAGCTTGCATCTGTTTTCGTTTTGGAGAAAAATGTGTTCATTTCATGTATGCGCGAAATGCCTTAAAAATGGCTTTAAAATGGATTTGGAGCATGGAGACGATTATCTCGGGATTGCAAGATAACCAAACAAAACTTTTAGTGGATTTCTACTTATTTTATTAAATATCATCTCCACCAAACAGGACAAGCTTGCATCTGTTATAGTTTTGGAGAAAAATGTGTTCATTTCATGTATGCGCGAAATGCCTTAAAAATGGCTTTAAAATGGATTTGGAGCATGGAGACGATTATCTCGGGATTGCAAGATAACCAAACAAAACTTTTAGTGGATTTCTACTTATTTTATTAAATATCATCTCCACCAAACAAGAGAAGCTTGCATCTGTTATAGTTTTGGAGAAAAATGTGTTCATTTCATGTATGCGCGAAATGCCTTAAAAATGGCTTTAAAATGGATTTGGAGCATGGAGACGATTATCTCGGGATTGCAAGATAACCAAACAAAACTTTTAGTGGATTTCTACTTATTTTATTAAATATCATCTCCACCAAACAGGACAAGCTTGCATCTGTTATAGTTTTGGAGAAAAATGTGTTCATTTCATGTATGCGCGAAATGCCTTAAAAATGGCTTTAAAATGGATTTGGAGCATGGAGACGATTATCTCGGGATTGCAAGATAACCAAACAAAACTTTTAGTGGATTTCTACTTATTTTATTAAATATCATCTCCACCAAACAGGACAAGCTTGCATCTGTTATAGTTTTGGAGAAAAATGTGTTCATTTCATGTATGCGCGAAATGCCTTAAAAATGGCTTTAAAATGGATTTGGAGCATGGAGACGATTATCTCGGGATTGCAAGATAACCAAACAAAACTTTTAGTGGATTTCTACTTATTTTATTAAATATCATCTCCACCAAACAGGACAAGCTTGCATCTGTTATAGTTTTGGAGAAAAATGTGTTCATTTCATGTATGCGCGAAATGCCTTAAAAATGGCTTTAAAATGGATTTGGAGCATGGAGACGATTATCTCGGGATTGCAATATAACCAAACAAAACTTTTAGTGGATTTCTACTTATTTTATTAAATATCATCTCCACCAAACAGGACAAGCTTGCATCTGTTATAGTTTTGGAGAAAAATGTGTTCATTTCATGTATGCGCGAAATGCCTTAAAAATGGCTTTAAAATGGATTTGGAGCATGGAGACGATTATCTCGGGATTGCAAGATAACCAAACAAAACTTTTAGTGGATTTCTACTTATTTTATTAAATATCATCTCCACCAAACAGGACAAGCTTGCATCTGTTATAGTTTTGGAGAAAAATGTGTTCATTTCATGTATGCGCGAAATGCCTTAAAAATGGCTTTAAAATGGATTTGGAGCATGGAGACGATTATCTCGAAATTGCAAGATAACCAAACAAAACTTTTAGTGGATTTCTACTTATTTTATTAAATATCATCTCCACCAAACAGGACAAGCTTGCATCTGTTATAGTTTTGGAGAAAAATGTGTTCATTTCATGTATGCGCGAAATGCCTTAAAAATGGCTTTAAAATGGATTTGGAGCATGGAGACGATTATCTCGGGATTGCAAGATAACCAAACAAATCTTTTAGTGGATTTCTACTTATTTTATTAAATATCATCTCCACCAAACAGGACAAGCTTGCATCTGTTATAGTTTTGGAGAAAAATGTGTTCATTTCATGTATGCGCGAAATGCCTTAAAAATGGCTTTAAAATGGATTTGGAGCATGGAGACGATTATCTCGGGATTGCAAGATAACCAAACAAAAATTTTAGTGGATTTCTACTTATTTTATTAAATATCATCTCCACCAAACAGGACAAGCTTGCATCTGTTATAGTTTTGGAGAAAAATGTGTTCATTTCATGTATGCGCGAAATGCCTTAAAAATGGCTTTAAAATGGATTTGGAGCATGGAGACGATTATCTCGGGATTGCAAGATAACCAAACAAAACTTTTAGTGGATTTCTACTTATTTTATTAAATATCATCTCCACCAAACAAGACAAGCTTGCATCTGTTATAGTTTTGGAGAAAAATGTGTTCATTTCATGTATGCGCGAAATGCCTTAAAAATGGCTTTAAAATGGATTTGGAGCATGGAGACGATTATCTCGGGATTGCAAGATAACCAAACAAAACTTTTAGTGGATTTCTACTTATTTTATTAAATATCATCTCCACCAAACAGGACAAGCTTGCATCTGTTATAGTTTTGGAGAAAAATGTGTTCATTTCATGTATGCGCGAAATGCCTTAAAAATGGCTTTAAAATGGATTTGGAGCATGGAGACGATTATCTCGGGATTGCAAGATAACCAAACAAAAATTTTAGTGGATTTCTACTTATTTTATTAAATATCATCTCCACCAAACAGGACAAGCTTGCATCTGTTTTCGTTTTGGAGAAAAATGTGTTCATTTCATGTATGCGCGAAATGCCTTAAAAATGGCTTTAAAATGGATTTGGAGCATGGAGACGATTATCTCGGGATTGCAAGATAACCAAACAAAACTTTTAGTGGATTTCTACTTATTTTATTAAATATCATCTCCACCAAACAGGACAAGCTTGCATCTGTTATAGTTTTGGAGAAAAATGTGTTCATTTCATGTATGCGCGAAATGCCTTAAAAATGGCTTTAAAATGGATTTGGAGCATGGAGACGATTATCTCGGGATTGCAAGATAACCAAACAAAACTTTTAGTGGATTTCTACTTATTTTATTAAATATCATCTCCACCAAACAGGACAAGCTTGCATCTGTTATAGTTTTGGAGAAAAATGTGTTCATTTCATGTATGCGCGAAATGCCTTAAAAATGGCTTTAAAATGGATTTGGAGCATGGAGACGATTATCTCGGGATTGCAAGATAACCAAACAAAACTTTTAGTGGATTTCTACTTATTTTATTAAATATCATCTCCACCAAACAGGACAAGCTTGCATCTGTTATAGTTTTGGAGAAAAATGTGTTCATTTCATGTATGCGCGAAATGCCTTAAAAATGGCTTTAAAATGGATTTGGAGCATGGAGACGATTATCTCGGGATTGCAAGATAACCAAACAAAACTTTTAGTGGATTTCTACTTATTTTATTAAATATCATCTCCACCAAACAGGACAAGCTTGCATCTGTTATAGTTTTGGAGAAAAATGTGTTCATTTCATGTATGCGCGAAATGCATTAAAATGGCTTTAAAATGGATTTGGAGCATGGAGACGATTATCTCGGGATTGCAAGATAACCAAACAAAACTTTTAGTGGATTTCTACTTATTTTATTAAATATCATCTCCACCAAACAGGACAAGCTTGCATCTGTTATAGTTTTGGAGAAAAATGTGTTCATTTCATGTATGCGCGAAATGCCTTAAAAATGGCTTTAAAATGGATTTGGAGCATGGAGACGATTATCTCGGGATTGCAAGATAACCAAACAAAACTTTTAGTGGATTTCTACTTATTTTATTAAATATCATCTCCACCAAACAGGACAAGCTTGCATCTGTTATAGTTTTGGAGAAAAATGTGTTCATTTCATGTATGCGCGAAATGCCTTAAAAATGGCTTTAAAATGGATTTGGAGCATGGAGACGATTATCTCGGATTGCAATATAACCAAACAAAACTTTTAGTGGATTTCTACTTATTTTATTAAATATCATCTCCACCAAACAGGACAAGCTTGCATCTGTTATAGTTTTGGAGAAAAATGTGTTCATTTCATGTATGCGCGAAATGCCTTAAAAATGGCTTTAAAATGGATTTGGAGCATGGAGACGATTATCTCGGGATTGCAAGATAACCAAACAAAAATTTTAGTGGATTTCTACTTATTTTATTAAATATCATCTCCACCAAACAGGACAAGCTTGCATCTGTTTTCGTTTTGGAGAAAAATGTGTTCATTTCATGTATGCGCGAAATGCCTTAAAAATGGCTTTAAAATGGATTTGGAGCATGGAGACGATTATCTCGGGATTGCAAGATAACCAAACAAAACTTTTAGTGGATTTCTACTTATTTTATTAAATATCATCTCCACCAAACAGGACAAGCTTGCATCTGTTATAGTTTTGGAGAAAAATGTGTTCATTTCATGTATGCGCGAAATGCCTTAAAAATGGCTTTAAAATGGATTTGGAGCATGGAGACGATTATCTCGGGATTGCAAGATAACCAAACAAAACTTTTAGTGGATTTCTACTTATTTTATTAAATATCATCTCCACCAAACAGGACAAGCTTGCATCTGTTATAGTTTTGGAGAAAAATGTGTTCATTTCATGTATGCGCGAAATGCCTTAAAAATGGCTTTAAAATGGATTTGGAGCATGGAGACGATTATCTCGGGATTGCAAGATAACCAAACAAAACTTTTAGTGGATTTCTACTTATTTTATTAAATATCATCTCCACCAAACAGGACAAGCTTGCATCTGTTATAGTTTTGGAGAAAAATGTGTTCATTTCATGTATGCGCGAAATGCCTTAAAAATGGCTTTAAAATGGATTTGGAGCATGGAGACGATTATCTCGGGATTGCAAGATAACCAAACAAAACTTTTAGTGGATTTCTACTTATTTTATTAAATATCATCTCCACCAAACAGGACAAGCTTGCATCTGTTATAGTTTTGGAGAAAAATGTGTTCATTTCATGTATGCGCGAAATGCCTTAAAAATGGCTTTAAAATGGATTTGGAGCATGGAGACGATTATCTCGGGATTGCAAGATAACCAAACAAAACTTTTAGTGGATTTCTACTTATTTTATTAAATATCATCTCCACCAAACAGGACAAGCTTGCATCTGTTATAGTTTTGGAGAAAAATGTGTTCATTTCATGTATGCGCGAAATGCCTTAAAAATGGCTTTAAAATGGATTTGGAGCATGGAGACGATTATCTCGGGATTGCAAGATAACCAAACAAAACTTTTAGTGGATTTCTACTTATTTTATTAAATATCATCTCCACCAAACAGGACAAGCTTGCATCTGTTATAGTTTTGGAGAAAAATGTGTTCATTTCATGTATGCGCGAAATGCCTTAAAAATGGCTTTAAAATAGATTTGGAGCATGGAGACGATTATCTCGGGATTGCAAGATAACCAAACAAAACTTTTAGTGGATTTCTACTTATTTTATTAAATATCATCTCCACCAAACAGGACAAGCTTGCATCTGTTATAGTTTTGGAGAAAAATGTGTTCATTTCATGTATGCGCGAAATGCCTTAAAAATGGCTTTAAAATGGATTTGGAGCATGGAGACGATTATCTCGGGATTGCAAGATAACCAAACAAAACTTTTAGTGGATTTCTACTTATTTTATTAAATATCATCTCCACCAAACAGGACAAGCTTGCATCTGTTATAGTTTTGGAGAAAAATGTGTTCATTTCATGTATGCGCGAAATGCCTTAAAAATGGCTTTAAAATGGATTTGGAGCATGGAGACGATTATCTCGGGATTGCAAGATAACCAAACAAAACTTTTAGTGGATTTCTACTTATTTTATTAAATATCATCTCCACCAAACAGGACAAGCTTGCATCTGTTATAGTTTTGGAGAAAAATGTGTTCATTTCATGTATGCGCGAAATGCCTTAAAAATGGCTTTAAAATGGATTTGGAGCATGGAGACGATTATCTCGGGATTGCAAGATAACCAAACAAAACTTTTAGTGGATTTCTACTTATTTTATTAAATATCATCTCCACCAAACAGGACAAGCTTGAATCTGTTATAGTTTTGGAGAAAAATGTGTTCATTTCATGTATGCGCGAAATGCCTTAAAAATGGCTTTAAAATGGATTTGGAGCATGGAGACGATTATCTCGGGATTGCAAGATAACCAAACAAAACTTTTAGTGGATTTCTACTTATTTTATTAAATATCATCTCCACCAAACAGGACAAGCTTGCATCTGTTATAGTTTTGGAGAAAAATGTGTTCATTTCATGTATGCGCGAAATGCCTTAAAAATGGCTTTAAAATGGATTTGGAGCATGGAGACGATTATCTCGGGATTGCAAGATAACCAAACAAAACTTTAGTGGATTTCTACTTATTTTATTAAATATCATCTCCACCAAACAGGACAAGCTTGCATCTGTTATAGTTTTGGAGAAAAATGTGTTCATTTCATGTATGCGCGAAATGCCTTAAAAATGGCTTTAAAATGGATTTGGAGCATGGAGACGATTATCTCGGGTTTTCAAGATAACCAAACAAAACTTTTAGTGGATTTCTACTTATTTTATTAAATATCATCTCCACCAAACAGGACAAGCTTGCATCTGTTATAGTTTTGGAGAAAAATGTGTTCATTTCATGTATGCGCGAAATGGCTTTAAAATGGATTTGGAGCATGGAGACGATTATCTCGGGATTGCAAGATAACCAAACAAAACTTTTAGTGGATTTCTACTTATTTTATTAAATATCATCTCACCAAACAGGACAAGCTTGCATCTGTTATAGTTTTGGAGAAAAATGTGTTCATTTCATGTATGCGCGAAATGCCTTAAAAATGGCTTTAAAATGGATTTGGAGCATGGAGACGATTATCTCGGGATTGCAAGATAACCAAACAAAACTTTTAGTGGATTTCTACTTATTTTATTAAATATCATCTCCACCAAACAGGACAAGCTTGCATCTGTTATAGTTTTGGAGAAAAAATGTGTTCATTTCATGTATGCGCGAAATGCCTTAAAATGGCTTTAAAATGGATCTTGGAGCATGAAGACGATTATCTCGGGATTGCAAGATAACCAAACAAAACTTTTAGTGGATTTCTACTTATTTTATTAAATATCATCTCCACCAAACAGGACAAGCTTGCATCTGTTATAGTTTTGGAGAAAAATGTGTTCATTTCATGTATGCGCGAAATGAATTAAAAATGGCTTTAAAATGGATTTGGAGCATGGAGACGATTATCTCGGGATTGCAAGATAACCAAACAAAACTTTTAGTGGATTTCTACTTATTTTATTAAATATCATCTCCACCAAACAGGACAAGCTTGCATGTGTTATAGTTTTGGAGAAAAATGTGTTCATTTCATGTATGCGCAAAATGCCTTTGAAATGGCTTTAAAATGGATTTGGAGGCATGGAGACGATTATCTCGGGATTGCAAGATACCAAACAAAACTTTTAGTGGATTCTACTTATTTTATTAAATATCATCTCCACCAAACAAGACAAGCTTGCATCTGTTATAGTTTTGGAGAAAAATGTGTTCATTTCATGTATGCGCGAAATGCCTTAAAAATGGCTTTAAAATGGATTTGGAGCATGGAGACGATTATCTCGGGATTGCAAGATAACCAAACAAAACGTTTAGTGGATTTCTACTTATTTTATTAAATATCATCTCCACCAAACAGGACAAGCTTGCATCTGTTATAGTTTTGGAGAAAAATGTGTTCATTTCATGTATGCGCGAAATGCCTTAAAAATGGCTTTAAAATGGATTTGGAGCATGGAGACGATTATCTCGGATTGCAAGATAACCAAACAAAACTTTTAGTGGATTTCTACTTATTTTATTAAATATCATCTCCACCAAACAGGACAAGCTTGCATCTGTTATAGTTTTGGAGAAAAATGTGTTCATTTCATGTATGCGCGAAATGCCTTACAAAATGGCTTTAAAATGGATTTGGAGCATGGAGACGATTATCTCGGGATTGCAATATAACAAACAAAACTTTTAGTGGATTTCTACTTATTTTATTAAATATCATCTCCACCAAACAGGACAAGCTTGCATCTGTTATAGTTTTGGAGAAAAATGTGTTCATTTCATGTATGCGCGAAATGCCTTAAAAATGGCTTTAAAATGGATTTGGAGCATGGAGACGATTATCTCGGGATTGCAAGATAACCAAACAAAAATTTTAGTGGATTTCTACTTATTTTATTAATATCATCTCCACCAAACAGGACAAGCTTGCATCTGTTTTCGTCTTGGAGAAAAATGTGTTCATTTCATGTATGCGCGAAATGCCTTAAAAATGGCTTTAAATGGATTTGGAGCATGGAGACGATTATCTCGGGATTGCAAGATAACCAAACAAAACTTTTAGTGGATTTCTACTTATTTTATTAAATATCATCTCCACCAAACAGGACAAGCTTGCATCTGTTATAGTTTTGGAGAAAAATGTGTTCATTTCATGTATGCGCGAAATGCTTAAAAATGGCTTTAAAATGGATTTGGAGCATGGAGACGATTATCTCGGGATTGCAAGATAACCAAACAAAACTTTTAGTGGATTTCTACTTATTTTATTAAATATCATCTCCACCAAACAGAGAAGCTTGCATCTGTTATAGTTTTGGAGAAAAATGTGTTCATTTCATGTATGCGCGAAATGCCTTAAAAATGGCTTTAAAATGGATTTGGAGCATGGAGACGATTATCTCGGTATTGCAAGATAACCAAACAAAACTTTAGTGGATTTCTACTTATTTTATTAAATATCATCTCCACCAAACAGACAAGCTTGCATCTGTTATAGTTTTGAGAAAAATGTGTTCATTTCATGTATGCGCGAAATGCCTTAAAAATGGCTTTAAAATGGATTTGGAGCATGGAGACGATTATCTCGG
>NW_027442859.1:0-73837 GCF_048569485.1 Anomaloglossus baeobatrachus
TGGGTGACAAAATGTCTTGTGTAGGCGTGGGTTTGTCTCCCTCTCGCTCTCTCTCCCTAAGATGTGTCCGGCATAGGCCAGGGTGCCACTCGAGGCCCAAACCAATTCTGGTTATCGCTTCTCGGCCTTTTGGCTAAGATCAAGTGTAGTATCTGTTCTTATCAGTTTAATATCTGATACGTCCCCTATCTGGGGACCATATATTAAATGGATTTTTAGAACAGGGAGATGGAAAAAGAGCTTGCTCTGTCCACTCCACGCATTGACCTGGTATTGCAGTACCTCCAGGAACGGTGCACCCCTTCTTAACCCAGTTTCCAAAAGCAGAACTCAATTCACCTGATTCATATTAGCCCGATTTAATGAATTGGAAGAAAGCATACGTCTTCATATGCACCTCAATTTGGCCCATTCACTTTTCACACTTCCTCCTTTTGTTTTTTATCTTTCACACTTTTGACTTTCTTTATTCATCCAAATAGCAAACTCATCACCACTCAACCTGACCAACTCGGCTATGTCCCCGTGCTGCAGTTCTCTGTCTTATCTAGATCATTTGCAATTGAATGGAATAGATCCCTTTTGGACAAAGTGGATTCACCTGCTGCTGCAGTGACCACAGGTGTGATAACATCTAGAATTGGCATCTGGTGCGATCTCTCCGCTTCCACTCCAAAGAAAGTTACCTGTTTATTCCTATCATGCATTGGTTTTTGGGGTTTTCTTTGAGTAATGATGATCTCTTTAGTAGTCTGTTGGCGCCCTCTCCTGGAGGAATAGTTTGCTTGCTCTTGGACATTCTAAAAGAGAGGTCATGATAGACATTGAGCTTCTGAGCTCAATTGGGGACAGTCATGGGTGATGAATGTTTGCAACCTACTGCGAAGCCTCATACCGCAATATAAGGAACGTCAAATACTAAGAAAGGGCGGCCTATGAAAGAATTACTACTTTCAATAAGTACACTTAAACGGCTAATTGGGAATAGAAAAACTGTAAAAAGCCCTCTGAGAAAGCCCCCCTCTAACCTTTGATAGTAAGCTTTTCTGTAGTCTGCCTGTTGATGTATTTTCCGTTTGAACTGTGCACAACATGAAGAGACGGAACACTGGCGGCTTGTCACAATGCCCCCCGATGACATCACAATAGCGCTGCTGCCTAGAAAACAAGCTGCGCAGAAGAAGTTGTTCTTTGGGTGGGAGGGTGGGCTAGTGGAAGGAGGGGGCAATCTCTTTTTTTCCCGGGTGGTAGGGGGATGACAGGAGAAGGGAAGCGGGTGGTGAGAAAGGTACAGAGGGCAGGGTTTGGGGGCTGGGAAGGAAAGGGAAAAGATTAGGGTTTGGGGATGATGAAAGGGCTTTCTACGGGTAAGGATGGCAAAGGGTGGCAGTGACGGAAAGTCAGGCAACCTGTCCTGTCCGTCTTTTTGTATCGTGAATTGGAAAGACTGCAAGGGGGAGGGGAGTTGCTTGCGCCCTAAAGGAGGAGTTATTCAGATTCATTGCAGTGGGCGGCGGCTGCAAAACGCACCATTCTTCTTGTTTTGGCTCTGCAAAGCAGCCTTTTCAAGGGTTGGCTTGGGTGACAAAATGTCTTGTGTAGGCGTGGGTTTGTCTCCCTCTCGCTCTCTCTCCCTAAGATGTGTCCGGCATAGGCCAGGGTGCCACTCGAGGCCCAAACCAATTCTGGTTATCGCTTCTCGGCCTTTTGGCTAAGATCAAGTGTAGTATCTGTTCTTATCAGTTTAATATCTGATACGTCCCCTATCTGGGGACCATATATTAAATGGATTTTTAGAACAGGGAGATGGAAAAAGAGCTTGCTCTGTCCACTCCACGCATTGACCTGGTATTGCAGTACCTCCAGGAACGGTGCACCCCTTCTTAACCCAGTTTCCAAAAGCAGAACTCAATTCACCTGATTCATATTAGCCCGATTTAATGAATTGGAAGAAAGCATACGTCTTCATATGCACCTCAATTTGGCCCATTCACTTTTCACACTTCCTCCTTTTGTTTTTTATCTTTCACACTTTTGACTTTCTTTATTCATCCAAATAGCAAACTCATCACCACTCAACCTGACCAACTCGGCTATGTCCCCGTGCTGCAGTTCTCTGTCTTATCTAGATCATTTGCAATTGAATGGAATAGATCCCTTTTGGACAAAGTGGATTCACCTGCTGCTGCAGTGACCACAGGTGTGATAACATCTAGAATTGGCATCTGGTGCGATCTCTCCGCTTCCACTCCAAAGAAAGTTACCTGTTTATTCCTATCATGCATTGGTTTTTGGGGTTTTCTTTGAGTAATGATGATCTCTTTAGTAGTCTGTTGGCGCCCTCTCCTGGAGGAATAGTTTGCTTGCTCTTGGACATTCTAAAAGAGAGGTCATGATAGACATTGAGCTTCTGAGCTCAATTGGGGACAGTCATGGGTGATGAATGTTTGCAACCTACTGCGAAGCCTCATACCGCAATATAAGGAACGTCAAATACTAAGAAAGGGCGGCCTATGAAAGAATTACTACTTTCAATAAGTACACTTAAACGGCTAATTGGGAATAGAAAAACTGTAAAAAGCCCTCTGAGAAAGCCCCCCTCTAACCTTTGATAGTAAGCTTTTCTGTAGTCTGCCTGTTGATGTATTTTCCGTTTGAACTGTGCACAACATGAAGAGACGGAACACTGGCGGCTTGTCACAATGCCCCCCGATGACATCACAATAGCGCTGCTGCCTAGAAAACAAGCTGCGCAGAAGAAGTTGTTCTTTGGGTGGGAGGGTGGGCTAGTGGAAGGAGGGGGCAATCTCTTTTTTTCCCGGGTGGTAGGGGGATGACAGGAGAAGGGAAGCGGGTGGTGAGAAAGGTACAGAGGGCAGGGTTTGGGGGCTGGGAAGGAAAGGGAAAAGATTAGGGTTTGGGGATGATGAAAGGGCTTTCTACGGGTAAGGATGGCAAAGGGTGGCAGTGACGGAAAGTCAGGCAACCTGTCCTGTCCGTCTTTTTGTATCGTGAATTGGAAAGACTGCAAGGGGGAGGGGAGTTGCTTGCGCCCTAAAGGAGGAGTTATTCAGATTCATTGCAGTGGGCGGCGGCTGCAAAACGCACCATTCTTCTTGTTTTGGCTCTGCAAAGCAGCCTTTTCAAGGGTTGGCTTGGGTGACAAAATGTCTTGTGTAGGCGTGGGTTTGTCTCCCTCTCGCTCTCTCTCCCTAAGATGTGTCCGGCATAGGCCAGGGTGCCACTCGAGGCCCAAACCAATTCTGGTTATCGCTTCTCGGCCTTTTGGCTAAGATCAAGTGTAGTATCTGTTCTTATCAGTTTAATATCTGATACGTCCCCTATCTGGGGACCATATATTAAATGGATTTTTAGAACAGGGAGATGGAAAAAGAGCTTGCTCTGTCCACTCCACGCATTGACCTGGTATTGCAGTACCTCCAGGAACGGTGCACCCCTTCTTAACCCAGTTTCCAAAAGCAGAACTCAATTCACCTGATTCATATTAGCCCGATTTAATGAATTGGAAGAAAGCATACGTCTTCATATGCACCTCAATTTGGCCCATTCACTTTTCACACTTCCTCCTTTTGTTTTTTATCTTTCACACTTTTGACTTTCTTTATTCATCCAAATAGCAAACTCATCACCACTCAACCTGACCAACTCGGCTATGTCCCCGTGCTGCAGTTCTCTGTCTTATCTAGATCATTTGCAATTGAATGGAATAGATCCCTTTTGGACAAAGTGGATTCACCTGCTGCTGCAGTGACCACAGGTGTGATAACATCTAGAATTGGCATCTGGTGCGATCTCTCCGCTTCCACTCCAAAGAAAGTTACCTGTTTATTCCTATCATGCATTGGTTTTTGGGGTTTTCTTTGAGTAATGATGATCTCTTTAGTAGTCTGTTGGCGCCCTCTCCTGGAGGAATAGTTTGCTTGCTCTTGGACATTCTAAAAGAGAGGTCATGATAGACATTGAGCTTCTGAGCTCAATTGGGGACAGTCATGGGTGATGAATGTTTGCAACCTACTGCGAAGCCTCATACCGCAATATAAGGAACGTCAAATACTAAGAAAGGGCGGCCTATGAAAGAATTACTACTTTCAATAAGTACACTTAAACGGCTAATTGGGAATAGAAAAACTGTAAAAAGCCCTCTGAGAAAGCCCCCCTCTAACCTTTGATAGTAAGCTTTTCTGTAGTCTGCCTGTTGATGTATTTTCCGTTTGAACTGTGCACAACATGAAGAGACGGAACACTGGCGGCTTGTCACAATGCCCCCCGATGACATCACAATAGCGCTGCTGCCTAGAAAACAAGCTGCGCAGAAGAAGTTGTTCTTTGGGTGGGAGGGTGGGCTAGTGGAAGGAGGGGGCAATCTCTTTTTTTCCCGGGTGGTAGGGGGATGACAGGAGAAGGGAAGCGGGTGGTGAGAAAGGTACAGAGGGCAGGGTTTGGGGGCTGGGAAGGAAAGGGAAAAGATTAGGGTTTGGGGATGATGAAAGGGCTTTCTACGGGTAAGGATGGCAAAGGGTGGCAGTGACGGAAAGTCAGGCAACCTGTCCTGTCCGTCTTTTTGTATCGTGAATTGGAAAGACTGCAAGGGGGAGGGGAGTTGCTTGCGCCCTAAAGGAGGAGTTATTCAGATTCATTGCAGTGGGCGGCGGCTGCAAAACGCACCATTCTTCTTGTTTTGGCTCTGCAAAGCAGCCTTTTCAAGGGTTGGCTTGGGTGACAAAATGTCTTGTGTAGGCGTGGGTTTGTCTCCCTCTCGCTCTCTCTCCCTAAGATGTGTCCGGCATAGGCCAGGGTGCCACTCGAGGCCCAAACCAATTCTGGTTATCGCTTCTCGGCCTTTTGGCTAAGATCAAGTGTAGTATCTGTTCTTATCAGTTTAATATCTGATACGTCCCCTATCTGGGGACCATATATTAAATGGATTTTTAGAACAGGGAGATGGAAAAAGAGCTTGCTCTGTCCACTCCACGCATTGACCTGGTATTGCAGTACCTCCAGGAACGGTGCACCCCTTCTTAACCCAGTTTCCAAAAGCAGAACTCAATTCACCTGATTCATATTAGCCCGATTTAATGAATTGGAAGAAAGCATACGTCTTCATATGCACCTCAATTTGGCCCATTCACTTTTCACACTTCCTCCTTTTGTTTTTTATCTTTCACACTTTTGACTTTCTTTATTCATCCAAATAGCAAACTCATCACCACTCAACCTGACCAACTCGGCTATGTCCCCGTGCTGCAGTTCTCTGTCTTATCTAGATCATTTGCAATTGAATGGAATAGATCCCTTTTGGACAAAGTGGATTCACCTGCTGCTGCAGTGACCACAGGTGTGATAACATCTAGAATTGGCATCTGGTGCGATCTCTCCGCTTCCACTCCAAAGAAAGTTACCTGTTTATTCCTATCATGCATTGGTTTTTGGGGTTTTCTTTGAGTAATGATGATCTCTTTAGTAGTCTGTTGGCGCCCTCTCCTGGAGGAATAGTTTGCTTGCTCTTGGACATTCTAAAAGAGAGGTCATGATAGACATTGAGCTTCTGAGCTCAATTGGGGACAGTCATGGGTGATGAATGTTTGCAACCTACTGCGAAGCCTCATACCGCAATATAAGGAACGTCAAATACTAAGAAAGGGCGGCCTATGAAAGAATTACTACTTTCAATAAGTACACTTAAACGGCTAATTGGGAATAGAAAAACTGTAAAAAGCCCTCTGAGAAAGCCCCCCTCTAACCTTTGATAGTAAGCTTTTCTGTAGTCTGCCTGTTGATGTATTTTCCGTTTGAACTGTGCACAACATGAAGAGACGGAACACTGGCGGCTTGTCACAATGCCCCCCGATGACATCACAATAGCGCTGCTGCCTAGAAAACAAGCTGCGCAGAAGAAGTTGTTCTTTGGGTGGGAGGGTGGGCTAGTGGAAGGAGGGGGCAATCTCTTTTTTTCCCGGGTGGTAGGGGGATGACAGGAGAAGGGAAGCGGGTGGTGAGAAAGGTACAGAGGGCAGGGTTTGGGGGCTGGGAAGGAAAGGGAAAAGATTAGGGTTTGGGGATGATGAAAGGGCTTTCTACGGGTAAGGATGGCAAAGGGTGGCAGTGACGGAAAGTCAGGCAACCTGTCCTGTCCGTCTTTTTGTATCGTGAATTGGAAAGACTGCAAGGGGGAGGGGAGTTGCTTGCGCCCTAAAGGAGGAGTTATTCAGATTCATTGCAGTGGGCGGCGGCTGCAAAACGCACCATTCTTCTTGTTTTGGCTCTGCAAAGCAGCCTTTTCAAGGGTTGGCTTGGGTGACAAAATGTCTTGTGTAGGCGTGGGTTTGTCTCCCTCTCGCTCTCTCTCCCTAAGATGTGTCCGGCATAGGCCAGGGTGCCACTCGAGGCCCAAACCAATTCTGGTTATCGCTTCTCGGCCTTTTGGCTAAGATCAAGTGTAGTATCTGTTCTTATCAGTTTAATATCTGATACGTCCCCTATCTGGGGACCATATATTAAATGGATTTTTAGAACAGGGAGATGGAAAAAGAGCTTGCTCTGTCCACTCCACGCATTGACCTGGTATTGCAGTACCTCCAGGAACGGTGCACCCCTTCTTAACCCAGTTTCCAAAAGCAGAACTCAATTCACCTGATTCATATTAGCCCGATTTAATGAATTGGAAGAAAGCATACGTCTTCATATGCACCTCAATTTGGCCCATTCACTTTTCACACTTCCTCCTTTTGTTTTTTATCTTTCACACTTTTGACTTTCTTTATTCATCCAAATAGCAAACTCATCACCACTCAACCTGACCAACTCGGCTATGTCCCCGTGCTGCAGTTCTCTGTCTTATCTAGATCATTTGCAATTGAATGGAATAGATCCCTTTTGGACAAAGTGGATTCACCTGCTGCTGCAGTGACCACAGGTGTGATAACATCTAGAATTGGCATCTGGTGCGATCTCTCCGCTTCCACTCCAAAGAAAGTTACCTGTTTATTCCTATCATGCATTGGTTTTTGGGGTTTTCTTTGAGTAATGATGATCTCTTTAGTAGTCTGTTGGCGCCCTCTCCTGGAGGAATAGTTTGCTTGCTCTTGGACATTCTAAAAGAGAGGTCATGATAGACATTGAGCTTCTGAGCTCAATTGGGGACAGTCATGGGTGATGAATGTTTGCAACCTACTGCGAAGCCTCATACCGCAATATAAGGAACGTCAAATACTAAGAAAGGGCGGCCTATGAAAGAATTACTACTTTCAATAAGTACACTTAAACGGCTAATTGGGAATAGAAAAACTGTAAAAAGCCCTCTGAGAAAGCCCCCCTCTAACCTTTGATAGTAAGCTTTTCTGTAGTCTGCCTGTTGATGTATTTTCCGTTTGAACTGTGCACAACATGAAGAGACGGAACACTGGCGGCTTGTCACAATGCCCCCCGATGACATCACAATAGCGCTGCTGCCTAGAAAACAAGCTGCGCAGAAGAAGTTGTTCTTTGGGTGGGAGGGTGGGCTAGTGGAAGGAGGGGGCAATCTCTTTTTTTCCCGGGTGGTAGGGGGATGACAGGAGAAGGGAAGCGGGTGGTGAGAAAGGTACAGAGGGCAGGGTTTGGGGGCTGGGAAGGAAAGGGAAAAGATTAGGGTTTGGGGATGATGAAAGGGCTTTCTACGGGTAAGGATGGCAAAGGGTGGCAGTGACGGAAAGTCAGGCAACCTGTCCTGTCCGTCTTTTTGTATCGTGAATTGGAAAGACTGCAAGGGGGAGGGGAGTTGCTTGCGCCCTAAAGGAGGAGTTATTCAGATTCATTGCAGTGGGCGGCGGCTGCAAAACGCACCATTCTTCTTGTTTTGGCTCTGCAAAGCAGCCTTTTCAAGGGTTGGCTTGGGTGACAAAATGTCTTGTGTAGGCGTGGGTTTGTCTCCCTCTCGCTCTCTCTCCCTAAGATGTGTCCGGCATAGGCCAGGGTGCCACTCGAGGCCCAAACCAATTCTGGTTATCGCTTCTCGGCCTTTTGGCTAAGATCAAGTGTAGTATCTGTTCTTATCAGTTTAATATCTGATACGTCCCCTATCTGGGGACCATATATTAAATGGATTTTTAGAACAGGGAGATGGAAAAAGAGCTTGCTCTGTCCACTCCACGCATTGACCTGGTATTGCAGTACCTCCAGGAACGGTGCACCCCTTCTTAACCCAGTTTCCAAAAGCAGAACTCAATTCACCTGATTCATATTAGCCCGATTTAATGAATTGGAAGAAAGCATACGTCTTCATATGCACCTCAATTTGGCCCATTCACTTTTCACACTTCCTCCTTTTGTTTTTTATCTTTCACACTTTTGACTTTCTTTATTCATCCAAATAGCAAACTCATCACTACTCAACCTGACCAACTCGGCTATGTCCCCGTGCTGCAGTTCTCTGTCTTATCTAGATCATTTGCAATTGAATGGAATAGATCCCTTTTGGACAAAGTGGATTCACCTGCTGCTGCAGTGACCACAGGTGTGATAACATCTAGAATTGGCATCTGGTGCGATCTCTCCGCTTCCACTCCAAAGAAAGTTACCTGTTTATTCCTATCATGCATTGGTTTTTGGGGTTTTCTTTGAGTAATGATGATCTCTTTAGTAGTCTGTTGGCGCCCTCTCCTGGAGGAATAGTTTGCTTGCTCTTGGACATTCTAAAAGAGAGGTCATGATAGACATTGAGCTTCTGAGCTCAATTGGGGACAGTCATGGGTGATGAATGTTTGCAACCTACTGCGAAGCCTCATACCGCAATATAAGGAACGTCAAATACTAAGAAAGGGCGGCCTATGAAAGAATTACTACTTTCAATAAGTACACTTAAACGGCTAATTGGGAATAGAAAAACTGTAAAAAGCCCTCTGAGAAAGCCCCCCTCTAACCTTTGATAGTAAGCTTTTCTGTAGTCTGCCTGTTGATGTATTTTCCGTTTGAACTGTGCACAACATGAAGAGACGGAACACTGGCGGCTTGTCACAATGCCCCCCGATGACATCACAATAGCGCTGCTGCCTAGAAAACAAGCTGCGCAGAAGAAGTTGTTCTTTGGGTGGGAGGGTGGGCTAGTGGAAGGAGGGGGCAATCTCTTTTTTTCCCGGGTGGTAGGGGGATGACAGGAGAAGGGAAGCGGGTGGTGAGAAAGGTACAGAGGGCAGGGTTTGGGGGCTGGGAAGGAAAGGGAAAAGATTAGGGTTTGGGGATGATGAAAGGGCTTTCTACGGGTAAGGATGGCAAAGGGTGGCAGTGACGGAAAGTCAGGCAACCTGTCCTGTCCGTCTTTTTGTATCGTGAATTGGAAAGACTGCAAGGGGGAGGGGAGTTGCTTGCGCCCTAAAGGAGGAGTTATTCAGATTCATTGCAGTGGGCGGCGGCTGCAAAACGCACCATTCTTCTTGTTTTGGCTCTGCAAAGCAGCCTTTTCAAGGGTTGGCTTGGGTGACAAAATGTCTTGTGTAGGCGTGGGTTTGTCTCCCTCTCGCTCTCTCTCCCTAAGATGTGTCCGGCATAGGCCAGGGTGCCACTCGAGGCCCAAACCAATTCTGGTTATCGCTTCTCGGCCTTTTGGCTAAGATCAAGTGTAGTATCTGTTCTTATCAGTTTAATATCTGATACGTCCCCTATCTGGGGACCATATATTAAATGGATTTTTAGAACAGGGAGATGGAAAAAGAGCTTGCTCTGTCCACTCCACGCATTGACCTGGTATTGCAGTACCTCCAGGAACGGTGCACCCCTTCTTAACCCAGTTTCCAAAAGCAGAACTCAATTCACCTGATTCATATTAGCCCGATTTAATGAATTGGAAGAAAGCATACGTCTTCATATGCACCTCAATTTGGCCCATTCACTTTTCACACTTCCTCCTTTTGTTTTTTATCTTTCACACTTTTGACTTTCTTTATTCATCCAAATAGCAAACTCATCACCACTCAACCTGACCAACTCGGCTATGTCCCCGTGCTGCAGTTCTCTGTCTTATCTAGATCATTTGCAATTGAATGGAATAGATCCCTTTTGGACAAAGTGGATTCACCTGCTGCTGCAGTGACCACAGGTGTGATAACATCTAGAATTGGCATCTGGTGCGATCTCTCCGCTTCCACTCCAAAGAAAGTTACCTGTTTATTCCTATCATGCATTGGTTTTTGGGGTTTTCTTTGAGTAATGATGATCTCTTTAGTAGTCTGTTGGCGCCCTCTCCTGGAGGAATAGTTTGCTTGCTCTTGGACATTCTAAAAGAGAGGTCATGATAGACATTGAGCTTCTGAGCTCAATTGGGGACAGTCATGGGTGATGAATGTTTGCAACCTACTGCGAAGCCTCATACCGCAATATAAGGAACGTCAAATACTAAGAAAGGGCGGCCTATGAAAGAATTACTACTTTCAATAAGTACACTTAAACGGCTAATTGGGAATAGAAAAACTGTAAAAAGCCCTCTGAGAAAGCCCCCCTCTAACCTTTGATAGTAAGCTTTTCTGTAGTCTGCCTGTTGATGTATTTTCCGTTTGAACTGTGCACAACATGAAGAGACGGAACACTGGCGGCTTGTCACAATGCCCCCCGATGACATCACAATAGCGCTGCTGCCTAGAAAACAAGCTGCGCAGAAGAAGTTGTTCTTTGGGTGGGAGGGTGGGCTAGTGGAAGGAGGGGGCAATCTCTTTTTTTCCCGGGTGGTAGGGGGATGACAGGAGAAGGGAAGCGGGTGGTGAGAAAGGTACAGAGGGCAGGGTTTGGGGGCTGGGAAGGAAAGGGAAAAGATTAGGGTTTGGGGATGATGAAAGGGCTTTCTACGGGTAAGGATGGCAAAGGGTGGCAGTGACGGAAAGTCAGGCAACCTGTCCTGTCCGTCTTTTTGTATCGTGAATTGGAAAGACTGCAAGGGGGAGGGGAGTTGCTTGCGCCCTAAAGGAGGAGTTATTCAGATTCATTGCAGTGGGCGGCGGCTGCAAAACGCACCATTCTTCTTGTTTTGGCTCTGCAAAGCAGCCTTTTCAAGGGTTGGCTTGGGTGACAAAATGTCTTGTGTAGGCGTGGGTTTGTCTCCCTCTCGCTCTCTCTCCCTAAGATGTGTCCGGCATAGGCCAGGGTGCCACTCGAGGCCCAAACCAATTCTGGTTATCGCTTCTCGGCCTTTTGGCTAAGATCAAGTGTAGTATCTGTTCTTATCAGTTTAATATCTGATACGTCCCCTATCTGGGGACCATATATTAAATGGATTTTTAGAACAGGGAGATGGAAAAAGAGCTTGCTCTGTCCACTCCACGCATTGACCTGGTATTGCAGTACCTCCAGGAACGGTGCACCCCTTCTTAACCCAGTTTCCAAAAGCAGAACTCAATTCACCTGATTCATATTAGCCCGATTTAATGAATTGGAAGAAAGCATACGTCTTCATATGCACCTCAATTTGGCCCATTCACTTTTCACACTTCCTCCTTTTGTTTTTTATCTTTCACACTTTTGACTTTCTTTATTCATCCAAATAGCAAACTCATCACCACTCAACCTGACCAACTCGGCTATGTCCCCGTGCTGCAGTTCTCTGTCTTATCTAGATCATTTGCAATTGAATGGAATAGATCCCTTTTGGACAAAGTGGATTCACCTGCTGCTGCAGTGACCACAGGTGTGATAACATCTAGAATTGGCATCTGGTGCGATCTCTCCGCTTCCACTCCAAAGAAAGTTACCTGTTTATTCCTATCATGCATTGGTTTTTGGGGTTTTCTTTGAGTAATGATGATCTCTTTAGTAGTCTGTTGGCGCCCTCTCCTGGAGGAATAGTTTGCTTGCTCTTGGACATTCTAAAAGAGAGGTCATGATAGACATTGAGCTTCTGAGCTCAATTGGGGACAGTCATGGGTGATGAATGTTTGCAACCTACTGCGAAGCCTCATACCGCAATATAAGGAACGTCAAATACTAAGAAAGGGCGGCCTATGAAAGAATTACTACTTTCAATAAGTACACTTAAACGGCTAATTGGGAATAGAAAAACTGTAAAAAGCCCTCTGAGAAAGCCCCCCTCTAACCTTTGATAGTAAGCTTTTCTGTAGTCTGCCTGTTGATGTATTTTCCGTTTGAACTGTGCACAACATGAAGAGACGGAACACTGGCGGCTTGTCACAATGCCCCCCGATGACATCACAATAGCGCTGCTGCCTAGAAAACAAGCTGCGCAGAAGAAGTTGTTCTTTGGGTGGGAGGGTGGGCTAGTGGAAGGAGGGGGCAATCTCTTTTTTTCCCGGGTGGTAGGGGGATGACAGGAGAAGGGAAGCGGGTGGTGAGAAAGGTACAGAGGGCAGGGTTTGGGGGCTGGGAAGGAAAGGGAAAAGATTAGGGTTTGGGGATGATGAAAGGGCTTTCTACGGGTAAGGATGGCAAAGGGTGGCAGTGACGGAAAGTCAGGCAACCTGTCCTGTCCGTCTTTTTGTATCGTGAATTGGAAAGACTGCAAGGGGGAGGGGAGTTGCTTGCGCCCTAAAGGAGGAGTTATTCAGATTCATTGCAGTGGGCGGCGGCTGCAAAACGCACCATTCTTCTTGTTTTGGCTCTGCAAAGCAGCCTTTTCAAGGGTTGGCTTGGGTGACAAAATGTCTTGTGTAGGCGTGGGTTTGTCTCCCTCTCGCTCTCTCTCCCTAAGATGTGTCCGGCATAGGCCAGGGTGCCACTCGAGGCCCAAACCAATTCTGGTTATCGCTTCTCGGCCTTTTGGCTAAGATCAAGTGTAGTATCTGTTCTTATCAGTTTAATATCTGATACGTCCCCTATCTGGGGACCATATATTAAATGGATTTTTAGAACAGGGAGATGGAAAAAGAGCTTGCTCTGTCCACTCCACGCATTGACCTGGTATTGCAGTACCTCCAGGAACGGTGCACCCCTTCTTAACCCAGTTTCCAAAAGCAGAACTCAATTCACCTGATTCATATTAGCCCGATTTAATGAATTGGAAGAAAGCATACGTCTTCATATGCACCTCAATTTGGCCCATTCACTTTTCACACTTCCTCCTTTTGTTTTTTATCTTTCACACTTTTGACTTTCTTTATTCATCCAAATAGCAAACTCATCACCACTCAACCTGACCAACTCGGCTATGTCCCCGTGCTGCAGTTCTCTGTCTTATCTAGATCATTTGCAATTGAATGGAATAGATCCCTTTTGGACAAAGTGGATTCACCTGCTGCTGCAGTGACCACAGGTGTGATAACATCTAGAATTGGCATCTGGTGCGATCTCTCCGCTTCCACTCCAAAGAAAGTTACCTGTTTATTCCTATCATGCATTGGTTTTTGGGGTTTTCTTTGAGTAATGATGATCTCTTTAGTAGTCTGTTGGCGCCCTCTCCTGGAGGAATAGTTTGCTTGCTCTTGGACATTCTAAAAGAGAGGTCATGATAGACATTGAGCTTCTGAGCTCAATTGGGGACAGTCATGGGTGATGAATGTTTGCAACCTACTGCGAAGCCTCATACCGCAATATAAGGAACGTCAAATACTAAGAAAGGGCGGCCTATGAAAGAATTACTACTTTCAATAAGTACACTTAAACGGCTAATTGGGAATAGAAAAACTGTAAAAAGCCCTCTGAGAAAGCCCCCCTCTAACCTTTGATAGTAAGCTTTTCTGTAGTCTGCCTGTTGATGTATTTTCCGTTTGAACTGTGCACAACATGAAGAGACGGAACACTGGCGGCTTGTCACAATGCCCCCCGATGACATCACAATAGCGCTGCTGCCTAGAAAACAAGCTGCGCAGAAGAAGTTGTTCTTTGGGTGGGAGGGTGGGCTAGTGGAAGGAGGGGGCAATCTCTTTTTTTCCCGGGTGGTAGGGGGATGACAGGAGAAGGGAAGCGGGTGGTGAGAAAGGTACAGAGGGCAGGGTTTGGGGGCTGGGAAGGAAAGGGAAAAGATTAGGGTTTGGGGATGATGAAAGGGCTTTCTACGGGTAAGGATGGCAAAGGGTGGCAGTGACGGAAAGTCAGGCAACCTGTCCTGTCCGTCTTTTTGTATCGTGAATTGGAAAGACTGCAAGGGGGAGGGGAGTTGCTTGCGCCCTAAAGGAGGAGTTATTCAGATTCATTGCAGTGGGCGGCGGCTGCAAAACGCACCATTCTTCTTGTTTTGGCTCTGCAAAGCAGCCTTTTCAAGGGTTGGCTTGGGTGACAAAATGTCTTGTGTAGGCGTGGGTTTGTCTCCCTCTCGCTCTCTCTCCCTAAGATGTGTCCGGCATAGGCCAGGGTGCCACTCGAGGCCCAAACCAATTCTGGTTATCGCTTCTCGGCCTTTTGGCTAAGATCAAGTGTAGTATCTGTTCTTATCAGTTTAATATCTGATACGTCCCCTATCTGGGGACCATATATTAAATGGATTTTTAGAACAGGGAGATGGAAAAAGAGCTTGCTCTGTCCACTCCACGCATTGACCTGGTATTGCAGTACCTCCAGGAACGGTGCACCCCTTCTTAACCCAGTTTCCAAAAGCAGAACTCAATTCACCTGATTCATATTAGCCCGATTTAATGAATTGGAAGAAAGCATACGTCTTCATATGCACCTCAATTTGGCCCATTCACTTTTCACACTTCCTCCTTTTGTTTTTTATCTTTCACACTTTTGACTTTCTTTATTCATCCAAATAGCAAACTCATCACCACTCAACCTGACCAACTCGGCTATGTCCCCGTGCTGCAGTTCTCTGTCTTATCTAGATCATTTGCAATTGAATGGAATAGATCCCTTTTGGACAAAGTGGATTCACCTGCTGCTGCAGTGACCACAGGTGTGATAACATCTAGAATTGGCATCTGGTGCGATCTCTCCGCTTCCACTCCAAAGAAAGTTACCTGTTTATTCCTATCATGCATTGGTTTTTGGGGTTTTCTTTGAGTAATGATGATCTCTTTAGTAGTCTGTTGGCGCCCTCTCCTGGAGGAATAGTTTGCTTGCTCTTGGACATTCTAAAAGAGAGGTCATGATAGACATTGAGCTTCTGAGCTCAATTGGGGACAGTCATGGGTGATGAATGTTTGCAACCTACTGCGAAGCCTCATACCGCAATATAAGGAACGTCAAATACTAAGAAAGGGCGGCCTATGAAAGAATTACTACTTTCAATAAGTACACTTAAACGGCTAATTGGGAATAGAAAAACTGTAAAAAGCCCTCTGAGAAAGCCCCCCTCTAACCTTTGATAGTAAGCTTTTCTGTAGTCTGCCTGTTGATGTATTTTCCGTTTGAACTGTGCACAACATGAAGAGACGGAACACTGGCGGCTTGTCACAATGCCCCCCGATGACATCACAATAGCGCTGCTGCCTAGAAAACAAGCTGCGCAGAAGAAGTTGTTCTTTGGGTGGGAGGGTGGGCTAGTGGAAGGAGGGGGCAATCTCTTTTTTTCCCGGGTGGTAGGGGGATGACAGGAGAAGGGAAGCGGGTGGTGAGAAAGGTACAGAGGGCAGGGTTTGGGGGCTGGGAAGGAAAGGGAAAAGATTAGGGTTTGGGGATGATGAAAGGGCTTTCTACGGGTAAGGATGGCAAAGGGTGGCAGTGACGGAAAGTCAGGCAACCTGTCCTGTCCGTCTTTTTGTATCGTGAATTGGAAAGACTGCAAGGGGGAGGGGAGTTGCTTGCGCCCTAAAGGAGGAGTTATTCAGATTCATTGCAGTGGGCGGCGGCTGCAAAACGCACCATTCTTCTTGTTTTGGCTCTGCAAAGCAGCCTTTTCAAGGGTTGGCTTGGGTGACAAAATGTCTTGTGTAGGCGTGGGTTTGTCTCCCTCTCGCTCTCTCTCCCTAAGATGTGTCCGGCATAGGCCAGGGTGCCACTCGAGGCCCAAACCAATTCTGGTTATCGCTTCTCGGCCTTTTGGCTAAGATCAAGTGTAGTATCTGTTCTTATCAGTTTAATATCTGATACGTCCCCTATCTGGGGACCATATATTAAATGGATTTTTAGAACAGGGAGATGGAAAAAGAGCTTGCTCTGTCCACTCCACGCATTGACCTGGTATTGCAGTACCTCCAGGAACGGTGCACCCCTTCTTAACCCAGTTTCCAAAAGCAGAACTCAATTCACCTGATTCATATTAGCCCGATTTAATGAATTGGAAGAAAGCATACGTCTTCATATGCACCTCAATTTGGCCCATTCACTTTTCACACTTCCTCCTTTTGTTTTTTATCTTTCACACTTTTGACTTTCTTTATTCATCCAAATAGCAAACTCATCACCACTCAACCTGACCAACTCGGCTATGTCCCCGTGCTGCAGTTCTCTGTCTTATCTAGATCATTTGCAATTGAATGGAATAGATCCCTTTTGGACAAAGTGGATTCACCTGCTGCTGCAGTGACCACAGGTGTGATAACATCTAGAATTGGCATCTGGTGCGATCTCTCCGCTTCCACTCCAAAGAAAGTTACCTGTTTATTCCTATCATGCATTGGTTTTTGGGGTTTTCTTTGAGTAATGATGATCTCTTTAGTAGTCTGTTGGCGCCCTCTCCTGGAGGAATAGTTTGCTTGCTCTTGGACATTCTAAAAGAGAGGTCATGATAGACATTGAGCTTCTGAGCTCAATTGGGGACAGTCATGGGTGATGAATGTTTGCAACCTACTGCGAAGCCTCATACCGCAATATAAGGAACGTCAAATACTAAGAAAGGGCGGCCTATGAAAGAATTACTACTTTCAATAAGTACACTTAAACGGCTAATTGGGAATAGAAAAACTGTAAAAAGCCCTCTGAGAAAGCCCCCCTCTAACCTTTGATAGTAAGCTTTTCTGTAGTCTGCCTGTTGATGTATTTTCCGTTTGAACTGTGCACAACATGAAGAGACGGAACACTGGCGGCTTGTCACAATGCCCCCCGATGACATCACAATAGCGCTGCTGCCTAGAAAACAAGCTGCGCAGAAGAAGTTGTTCTTTGGGTGGGAGGGTGGGCTAGTGGAAGGAGGGGGCAATCTCTTTTTTTCCCGGGTGGTAGGGGGATGACAGGAGAAGGGAAGCGGGTGGTGAGAAAGGTACAGAGGGCAGGGTTTGGGGGCTGGGAAGGAAAGGGAAAAGATTAGGGTTTGGGGATGATGAAAGGGCTTTCTACGGGTAAGGATGGCAAAGGGTGGCAGTGACGGAAAGTCAGGCAACCTGTCCTGTCCGTCTTTTTGTATCGTGAATTGGAAAGACTGCAAGGGGGAGGGGAGTTGCTTGCGCCCTAAAGGAGGAGTTATTCAGATTCATTGCAGTGGGCGGCGGCTGCAAAACGCACCATTCTTCTTGTTTTGGCTCTGCAAAGCAGCCTTTTCAAGGGTTGGCTTGGGTGACAAAATGTCTTGTGTAGGCGTGGGTTTGTCTCCCTCTCGCTCTCTCTCCCTAAGATGTGTCCGGCATAGGCCAGGGTGCCACTCGAGGCCCAAACCAATTCTGGTTATCGCTTCTCGGCCTTTTGGCTAAGATCAAGTGTAGTATCTGTTCTTATCAGTTTAATATCTGATACGTCCCCTATCTGGGGACCATATATTAAATGGATTTTTAGAACAGGGAGATGGAAAAAGAGCTTGCTCTGTCCACTCCACGCATTGACCTGGTATTGCAGTACCTCCAGGAACGGTGCACCCCTTCTTAACCCAGTTTCCAAAAGCAGAACTCAATTCACCTGATTCATATTAGCCCGATTTAATGAATTGGAAGAAAGCATACGTCTTCATATGCACCTCAATTTGGCCCATTCACTTTTCACACTTCCTCCTTTTGTTTTTTATCTTTCACACTTTTGACTTTCTTTATTCATCCAAATAGCAAACTCATCACCACTCAACCTGACCAACTCGGCTATGTCCCCGTGCTGCAGTTCTCTGTCTTATCTAGATCATTTGCAATTGAATGGAATAGATCCCTTTTGGACAAAGTGGATTCACCTGCTGCTGCAGTGACCACAGGTGTGATAACATCTAGAATTGGCATCTGGTGCGATCTCTCCGCTTCCACTCCAAAGAAAGTTACCTGTTTATTCCTATCATGCATTGGTTTTTGGGGTTTTCTTTGAGTAATGATGATCTCTTTAGTAGTCTGTTGGCGCCCTCTCCTGGAGGAATAGTTTGCTTGCTCTTGGACATTCTAAAAGAGAGGTCATGATAGACATTGAGCTTCTGAGCTCAATTGGGGACAGTCATGGGTGATGAATGTTTGCAACCTACTGCGAAGCCTCATACCGCAATATAAGGAACGTCAAATACTAAGAAAGGGCGGCCTATGAAAGAATTACTACTTTCAATAAGTACACTTAAACGGCTAATTGGGAATAGAAAAACTGTAAAAAGCCCTCTGAGAAAGCCCCCCTCTAACCTTTGATAGTAAGCTTTTCTGTAGTCTGCCTGTTGATGTATTTTCCGTTTGAACTGTGCACAACATGAAGAGACGGAACACTGGCGGCTTGTCACAATGCCCCCCGATGACATCACAATAGCGCTGCTGCCTAGAAAACAAGCTGCGCAGAAGAAGTTGTTCTTTGGGTGGGAGGGTGGGCTAGTGGAAGGAGGGGGCAATCTCTTTTTTTCCCGGGTGGTAGGGGGATGACAGGAGAAGGGAAGCGGGTGGTGAGAAAGGTACAGAGGGCAGGGTTTGGGGGCTGGGAAGGAAAGGGAAAAGATTAGGGTTTGGGGATGATGAAAGGGCTTTCTACGGGTAAGGATGGCAAAGGGTGGCAGTGACGGAAAGTCAGGCAACCTGTCCTGTCCGTCTTTTTGTATCGTGAATTGGAAAGACTGCAAGGGGGAGGGGAGTTGCTTGCGCCCTAAAGGAGGAGTTATTCAGATTCATTGCAGTGGGCGGCGGCTGCAAAACGCACCATTCTTCTTGTTTTGGCTCTGCAAAGCAGCCTTTTCAAGGGTTGGCTTGGGTGACAAAATGTCTTGTGTAGGCGTGGGTTTGTCTCCCTCTCGCTCTCTCTCCCTAAGATGTGTCCGGCATAGGCCAGGGTGCCACTCGAGGCCCAAACCAATTCTGGTTATCGCTTCTCGGCCTTTTGGCTAAGATCAAGTGTAGTATCTGTTCTTATCAGTTTAATATCTGATACGTCCCCTATCTGGGGACCATATATTAAATGGATTTTTAGAACAGGGAGATGGAAAAAGAGCTTGCTCTGTCCACTCCACGCATTGACCTGGTATTGCAGTACCTCCAGGAACGGTGCACCCCTTCTTAACCCAGTTTCCAAAAGCAGAACTCAATTCACCTGATTCATATTAGCCCGATTTAATGAATTGGAAGAAAGCATACGTCTTCATATGCACCTCAATTTGGCCCATTCACTTTTCACACTTCCTCCTTTTGTTTTTTATCTTTCACACTTTTGACTTTCTTTATTCATCCAAATAGCAAACTCATCACCACTCAACCTGACCAACTCGGCTATGTCCCCGTGCTGCAGTTCTCTGTCTTATCTAGATCATTTGCAATTGAATGGAATAGATCCCTTTTGGACAAAGTGGATTCACCTGCTGCTGCAGTGACCACAGGTGTGATAACATCTAGAATTGGCATCTGGTGCGATCTCTCCGCTTCCACTCCAAAGAAAGTTACCTGTTTATTCCTATCATGCATTGGTTTTTGGGGTTTTCTTTGAGTAATGATGATCTCTTTAGTAGTCTGTTGGCGCCCTCTCCTGGAGGAATAGTTTGCTTGCTCTTGGACATTCTAAAAGAGAGGTCATGATAGACATTGAGCTTCTGAGCTCAATTGGGGACAGTCATGGGTGATGAATGTTTGCAACCTACTGCGAAGCCTCATACCGCAATATAAGGAACGTCAAATACTAAGAAAGGGCGGCCTATGAAAGAATTACTACTTTCAATAAGTACACTTAAACGGCTAATTGGGAATAGAAAAACTGTAAAAAGCCCTCTGAGAAAGCCCCCCTCTAACCTTTGATAGTAAGCTTTTCTGTAGTCTGCCTGTTGATGTATTTTCCGTTTGAACTGTGCACAACATGAAGAGACGGAACACTGGCGGCTTGTCACAATGCCCCCCGATGACATCACAATAGCGCTGCTGCCTAGAAAACAAGCTGCGCAGAAGAAGTTGTTCTTTGGGTGGGAGGGTGGGCTAGTGGAAGGAGGGGGCAATCTCTTTTTTTCCCGGGTGGTAGGGGGATGACAGGAGAAGGGAAGCGGGTGGTGAGAAAGGTACAGAGGGCAGGGTTTGGGGGCTGGGAAGGAAAGGGAAAAGATTAGGGTTTGGGGATGATGAAAGGGCTTTCTACGGGTAAGGATGGCAAAGGGTGGCAGTGACGGAAAGTCAGGCAACCTGTCCTGTCCGTCTTTTTGTATCGTGAATTGGAAAGACTGCAAGGGGGAGGGGAGTTGCTTGCGCCCTAAAGGAGGAGTTATTCAGATTCATTGCAGTGGGCGGCGGCTGCAAAACGCACCATTCTTCTTGTTTTGGCTCTGCAAAGCAGCCTTTTCAAGGGTTGACTTGGGTGACAAAATGTCTTGTGTAGGCGTGGGTTTGTCTCCCTCTCGCTCTCTCTCCCTAAGATGTGTCCGGCATAGGCCAGGGTGCCACTCGAGGCCCAAACCAATTCTGGTTATCGCTTCTCGGCCTTTTGGCTAAGATCAAGTGTAGTATCTGTTCTTATCAGTTTAATATCTGATACGTCCCCTATCTGGGGACCATATATTAAATGGATTTTTAGAACAGGGAGATGGAAAAAGAGCTTGCTCTGTCCACTCCACGCATTGACCTGGTATTGCAGTACCTCCAGGAACGGTGCACCCCTTCTTAACCCAGTTTCCAAAAGCAGAACTCAATTCACCTGATTCATATTAGCCCGATTTAATGAATTGGAAGAAAGCATACGTCTTCATATGCACCTCAATTTGGCCCATTCACTTTTCACACTTCCTCCTTTTGTTTTTTATCTTTCACACTTTTGACTTTCTTTATTCATCCAAATAGCAAACTCATCACCACTCAACCTGACCAACTCGGCTATGTCCCCGTGCTGCAGTTCTCTGTCTTATCTAGATCATTTGCAATTGAATGGAATAGATCCCTTTTGGACAAAGTGGATTCACCTGCTGCTGCAGTGACCACAGGTGTGATAACATCTAGAATTGGCATCTGGTGCGATCTCTCCGCTTCCACTCCAAAGAAAGTTACCTGTTTATTCCTATCATGCATTGGTTTTTGGGGTTTTCTTTGAGTAATGATGATCTCTTTAGTAGTCTGTTGGCGCCCTCTCCTGGAGGAATAGTTTGCTTGCTCTTGGACATTCTAAAAGAGAGGTCATGATAGACATTGAGCTTCTGAGCTCAATTGGGGACAGTCATGGGTGATGAATGTTTGCAACCTACTGCGAAGCCTCATACCGCAATATAAGGAACGTCAAATACTAAGAAAGGGCGGCCTATGAAAGAATTACTACTTTCAATAAGTACACTTAAACGGCTAATTGGGAATAGAAAAACTGTAAAAAGCCCTCTGAGAAAGCCCCCCTCTAACCTTTGATAGTAAGCTTTTCTGTAGTCTGCCTGTTGATGTATTTTCCGTTTGAACTGTGCACAACATGAAGAGACGGAACACTGGCGGCTTGTCACAATGCCCCCCGATGACATCACAATAGCGCTGCTGCCTAGAAAACAAGCTGCGCAGAAGAAGTTGTTCTTTGGGTGGGAGGGTGGGCTAGTGGAAGGAGGGGGCAATCTCTTTTTTTCCCGGGTGGTAGGGGGATGACAGGAGAAGGGAAGCGGGTGGTGAGAAAGGTACAGAGGGCAGGGTTTGGGGGCTGGGAAGGAAAGGGAAAAGATTAGGGTTTGGGGATGATGAAAGGGCTTTCTACGGGTAAGGATGGCAAAGGGTGGCAGTGACGGAAAGTCAGGCAACCTGTCCTGTCCGTCTTTTTGTATCGTGAATTGGAAAGACTGCAAGGGGGAGGGGAGTTGCTTGCGCCCTAAAGGAGGAGTTATTCAGATTCATTGCAGTGGGCGGCGGCTGCAAAACGCACCATTCTTCTTGTTTTGGCTCTGCAAAGCAGCCTTTTCAAGGGTTGGCTTGGGTGACAAAATGTCTTGTGTAGGCGTGGGTTTGTCTCCCTCTCGCTCTCTCTCCCTAAGATGTGTCCGGCATAGGCCAGGGTGCCACTCGAGGCCCAAACCAATTCTGGTTATCGCTTCTCGGCCTTTTGGCTAAGATCAAGTGTAGTATCTGTTCTTATCAGTTTAATATCTGATACGTCCCCTATCTGGGGACCATATATTAAATGGATTTTTAGAACAGGGAGATGGAAAAAGAGCTTGCTCTGTCCACTCCACGCATTGACCTGGTATTGCAGTACCTCCAGGAACGGTGCACCCCTTCTTAACCCAGTTTCCAAAAGCAGAACTCAATTCACCTGATTCATATTAGCCCGATTTAATGAATTGGAAGAAAGCATACGTCTTCATATGCACCTCAATTTGGCCCATTCACTTTTCACACTTCCTCCTTTTGTTTTTTATCTTTCACACTTTTGACTTTCTTTATTCATCCAAATAGCAAACTCATCACCACTCAACCTGACCAACTCGGCTATGTCCCCGTGCTGCAGTTCTCTGTCTTATCTAGATCATTTGCAATTGAATGGAATAGATCCCTTTTGGACAAAGTGGATTCACCTGCTGCTGCAGTGACCACAGGTGTGATAACATCTAGAATTGGCATCTGGTGCGATCTCTCCGCTTCCACTCCAAAGAAAGTTACCTGTTTATTCCTATCATGCATTGGTTTTTGGGGTTTTCTTTGAGTAATGATGATCTCTTTAGTAGTCTGTTGGCGCCCTCTCCTGGAGGAATAGTTTGCTTGCTCTTGGACATTCTAAAAGAGAGGTCATGATAGACATTGAGCTTCTGAGCTCAATTGGGGACAGTCATGGGTGATGAATGTTTGCAACCTACTGCGAAGCCTCATACCGCAATATAAGGAACGTCAAATACTAAGAAAGGGCGGCCTATGAAAGAATTACTACTTTCAATAAGTACACTTAAACGGCTAATTGGGAATAGAAAAACTGTAAAAAGCCCTCTGAGAAAGCCCCCCTCTAACCTTTGATAGTAAGCTTTTCTGTAGTCTGCCTGTTGATGTATTTTCCGTTTGAACTGTGCACAACATGAAGAGACGGAACACTGGCGGCTTGTCACAATGCCCCCCGATGACATCACAATAGCGCTGCTGCCTAGAAAACAAGCTGCGCAGAAGAAGTTGTTCTTTGGGTGGGAGGGTGGGCTAGTGGAAGGAGGGGGCAATCTCTTTTTTTCCCGGGTGGTAGGGGGATGACAGGAGAAGGGAAGCGGGTGGTGAGAAAGGTACAGAGGGCAGGGTTTGGGGGCTGGGAAGGAAAGGGAAAAGATTAGGGTTTGGGGATGATGAAAGGGCTTTCTACGGGTAAGGATGGCAAAGGGTGGCAGTGACGGAAAGTCAGGCAACCTGTCCTGTCCGTCTTTTTGTATCGTGAATTGGAAAGACTGCAAGGGGGAGGGGAGTTGCTTGCGCCCTAAAGGAGGAGTTATTCAGATTCATTGCAGTGGGCGGCGGCTGCAAAACGCACCATTCTTCTTGTTTTGGCTCTGCAAAGCAGCCTTTTCAAGGGTTGGCTTGGGTGACAAAATGTCTTGTGTAGGCGTGGGTTTGTCTCCCTCTCGCTCTCTCTCCCTAAGATGTGTCCGGCATAGGCCAGGGTGCCACTCGAGGCCCAAACCAATTCTGGTTATCGCTTCTCGGCCTTTTGGCTAAGATCAAGTGTAGTATCTGTTCTTATCAGTTTAATATCTGATACGTCCCCTATCTGGGGACCATATATTAAATGGATTTTTAGAACAGGGAGATGGAAAAAGAGCTTGCTCTGTCCACTCCACGCATTGACCTGGTATTGCAGTACCTCCAGGAACGGTGCACCCCTTCTTAACCCAGTTTCCAAAAGCAGAACTCAATTCACCTGATTCATATTAGCCCGATTTAATGAATTGGAAGAAAGCATACGTCTTCATATGCACCTCAATTTGGCCCATTCACTTTTCACACTTCCTCCTTTTGTTTTTTATCTTTCACACTTTTGACTTTCTTTATTCATCCAAATAGCAAACTCATCACCACTCAACCTGACCAACTCGGCTATGTCCCCGTGCTGCAGTTCTCTGTCTTATCTAGATCATTTGCAATTGAATGGAATAGATCCCTTTTGGACAAAGTGGATTCACCTGCTGCTGCAGTGACCACAGGTGTGATAACATCTAGAATTGGCATCTGGTGCGATCTCTCCGCTTCCACTCCAAAGAAAGTTACCTGTTTATTCCTATCATGCATTGGTTTTTGGGGTTTTCTTTGAGTAATGATGATCTCTTTAGTAGTCTGTTGGCGCCCTCTCCTGGAGGAATAGTTTGCTTGCTCTTGGACATTCTAAAAGAGAGGTCATGATAGACATTGAGCTTCTGAGCTCAATTGGGGACAGTCATGGGTGATGAATGTTTGCAACCTACTGCGAAGCCTCATACCGCAATATAAGGAACGTCAAATACTAAGAAAGGGCGGCCTATGAAAGAATTACTACTTTCAATAAGTACACTTAAACAGCTAATTGGGAATAGAAAAACTGTAAAAAGCCCTCTGAGAAAGCCCCCCTCTAACCTTTGATAGTAAGCTTTTCTGTAGTCTGCCTGTTGATGTATTTTCCGTTTGAACTGTGCACAACATGAAGAGACGGAACACTGGCGGCTTGTCACAATGCCCCCCGATGACATCACAATAGCGCTGCTGCCTAGAAAACAAGCTGCGCAGAAGAAGTTGTTCTTTGGGTGGGAGGGTGGGCTAGTGGAAGGAGGGGGCAATCTCTTTTTTTCCCGGGTGGTAGGGGGATGACAGGAGAAGGGAAGCGGGTGGTGAGAAAGGTACAGAGGGCAGGGTTTGGGGGCTGGGAAGGAAAGGGAAAAGATTAGGGTTTGGGGATGATGAAAGGGCTTTCTACGGGTAAGGATGGCAAAGGGTGGCAGTGACGGAAAGTCAGGCAACCTGTCCTGTCCGTCTTTTTGTATCGTGAATTGGAAAGACTGCAAGGGGGAGGGGAGTTGCTTGCGCCCTAAAGGAGGAGTTATTCAGATTCATTGCAGTGGGCGGCGGCTGCAAAACGCACCATTCTTCTTGTTTTGGCTCTGCAAAGCAGCCTTTTCAAGGGTTGGCTTGGGTGACAAAATGTCTTGTGTAGGCGTGGGTTTGTCTCCCTCTCGCTCTCTCTCCCTAAGATGTGTCCGGCATAGGCCAGGGTGCCACTCGAGGCCCAAACCAATTCTGGTTATCGCTTCTCGGCCTTTTGGCTAAGATCAAGTGTAGTATCTGTTCTTATCAGTTTAATATCTGATACGTCCCCTATCTGGGGACCATATATTAAATGGATTTTTAGAACAGGGAGATGGAAAAAGAGCTTGCTCTGTCCACTCCACGCATTGACCTGGTATTGCAGTACCTCCAGGAACGGTGCACCCCTTCTTAACCCAGTTTCCAAAAGCAGAACTCAATTCACCTGATTCATATTAGCCCGATTTAATGAATTGGAAGAAAGCATACGTCTTCATATGCACCTCAATTTGGCCCATTCACTTTTCACACTTCCTCCTTTTGTTTTTTATCTTTCACACTTTTGACTTTCTTTATTCATCCAAATAGCAAACTCATCACCACTCAACCTGACCAACTCGGCTATGTCCCCGTGCTGCAGTTCTCTGTCTTATCTAGATCATTTGCAATTGAATGGAATAGATCCCTTTTGGACAAAGTGGATTCACCTGCTGCTGCAGTGACCACAGGTGTGATAACATCTAGAATTGGCATCTGGTGCGATCTCTCCGCTTCCACTCCAAAGAAAGTTACCTGTTTATTCCTATCATGCATTGGTTTTTGGGGTTTTCTTTGAGTAATGATGATCTCTTTAGTAGTCTGTTGGCGCCCTCTCCTGGAGGAATAGTTTGCTTGCTCTTGGACATTCTAAAAGAGAGGTCATGATAGACATTGAGCTTCTGAGCTCAATTGGGGACAGTCATGGGTGATGAATGTTTGCAACCTACTGCGAAGCCTCATACCGCAATATAAGGAACGTCAAATACTAAGAAAGGGCGGCCTATGAAAGAATTACTACTTTCAATAAGTACACTTAAACGGCTAATTGGGAATAGAAAAACTGTAAAAAGCCCTCTGAGAAAGCCCCCCTCTAACCTTTGATAGTAAGCTTTTCTGTAGTCTGCCTGTTGATGTATTTTCCGTTTGAACTGTGCACAACATGAAGAGACGGAACACTGGCGGCTTGTCACAATGCCCCCCGATGACATCACAATAGCGCTGCTGCCTAGAAAACAAGCTGCGCAGAAGAAGTTGTTCTTTGGGTGGGAGGGTGGGCTAGTGGAAGGAGGGGGCAATCTCTTTTTTTCCCGGGTGGTAGGGGGATGACAGGAGAAGGGAAGCGGGTGGTGAGAAAGGTACAGAGGGCAGGGTTTGGGGGCTGGGAAGGAAAGGGAAAAGATTAGGGTTTGGGGATGATGAAAGGGCTTTCTACGGGTAAGGATGGCAAAGGGTGGCAGTGACGGAAAGTCAGGCAACCTGTCCTGTCCGTCTTTTTGTATCGTGAATTGGAAAGACTGCAAGGGGGAGGGGAGTTGCTTGCGCCCTAAAGGAGGAGTTATTCAGATTCATTGCAGTGGGCGGCGGCTGCAAAACGCACCATTCTTCTTGTTTTGGCTCTGCAAAGCAGCCTTTTCAAGGGTTGGCTTGGGTGACAAAATGTCTTGTGTAGGCGTGGGTTTGTCTCCCTCTCGCTCTCTCTCCCTAAGATGTGTCCGGCATAGGCCAGGGTGCCACTCGAGGCCCAAACCAATTCTGGTTATCGCTTCTCGGCCTTTTGGCTAAGATCAAGTGTAGTATCTGTTCTTATCAGTTTAATATCTGATACGTCCCCTATCTGGGGACCATATATTAAATGGATTTTTAGAACAGGGAGATGGAAAAAGAGCTTGCTCGAAAAAAGAGCTTGCTCTGTCCACTCCACGCATTGACCTGGTATTGCAGTACCTCCAGGAACGGTGCACCCCTTTCTTAACCCAGTTTCCAAAAGCAGAACTCAATTCACCTGATTCATATTAGCCCGATTTAATGAATTGGAAGAAAGCATACGTCTTCATATGCACCTCAATTTGGCCCATTCACTTTTCACACTTCCTCCTTTTGTTTTTTATCTTTCACACTTTTGACTTTCTTTATTCATCCAAATAGCAAACTCATCACCACTCAACCTGACCAACTCGGCTATGTCCCCGTGCTGCAGTTCTCTGTCTTATCTAGATCATTTGCAATTGAATGGAATAGATCCCTTTTGGACAAAGTGGATTCACCTGCTGCTGCAGTGACCACAGGTGTGATAACATCTAGAATTGGCATCTGGTGCGATCTCTCCGCTTCCACTCCAAAGAAAGTTACCTGTTTATTCCTATCATGCATTGGTTTTTGGGGTTTTCTTTGAGTAATGATGATCTCTTTAGTAGTCTGTTGGCGCCCTCTCCTGGAGGAATAGTTTGCTTGCTCTTGGACATTCTAAAAGAGAGGTCATGATAGACATTGAGCTTCTGAGCTCAATTGGGGACAGTCATGGGTGATGAATGTTTGCAACCTACTGCGAAGCCTCATACCGCAATATAAGGAACGTCAAATACTAAGAAAGGGCGGCCTATGAAAGAATTACTACTTTCAATAAGTACACTTAAACGGCTAATTGGGAATAGAAAAACTGTAAAAAGCCCTCTGAGAAAGCCCCCCTCTAACCTTTGATAGTAAGCTTTTCTGTAGTCTGCCTGTTGATGTATTTTCCGTTTGAACTGTGCACAACATGAAGAGACGGAACACTGGCGGCTTGTCACAATGCCCCCCGATGACATCACAATAGCGCTGCTGCCTAGAAAACAAGCTGCGCAGAAGAAGTTGTTCTTTGGGTGGGAGGGTGGGCTAGTGGAAGGAGGGGGCAATCTCTTTTTTTCCCGGGTGGTAGGGGGATGACAGGAGAAGGGAAGCGGGTGGTGAGAAAGGTACAGAGGGCAGGGTTTGGGGGCTGGGAAGGAAAGGGAAAAGATTAGGGTTTGGGGATGATGAAAGGGCTTTCTACGGGTAAGGATGGCAAAGGGTGGCAGTGACGGAAAGTCAGGCAACCTGTCCTGTCCGTCTTTTTGTATCGTGAATTGGAAAGACTGCAAGGGGGAGGGGAGTTGCTTGCGCCCTAAAGGAGGAGTTATTCAGATTCATTGCAGTGGGCGGCGGCTGCAAAACGCACCATTCTTCTTGTTTTGGCTCTGCAAAGCAGCCTTTTCAAGGGTTGGCTTGGGTGACAAAATGTCTTGTGTAGGCGTGGGTTTGTCTCCCTCTCGCTCTCTCTCCCTAAGATGTGTCCGGCATAGGCCAGGGTGCCACTCGAGGCCCAAACCAATTCTGGTTATCGCTTCTCGGCCTTTTGGCTAAGATCAAGTGTAGTATCTGTTCTTATCAGTTTAATATCTGATACGTCCCCTATCTGGGGACCATATATTAAATGGATTTTTAGAACAGGGAGATGGAAAAAGAGCTTGCTCTGTCCACTCCACGCATTGACCTGGTATTGCAGTACCTCCAGGAACGGTGCACCCCTTCTTAACCCAGTTTCCAAAAGCAGAACTCAATTCACCTGATTCATATTAGCCCGATTTAATGAATTGGAAGAAAGCATACGTCTTCATATGCACCTCAATTTGGCCCATTCACTTTTCACACTTCCTCCTTTTGTTTTTTATCTTTCACACTTTTGACTTTCTTTATTCATCCAAATAGCAAACTCATCACCACTCAACCTGACCAACTCGGCTATGTCCCCGTGCTGCAGTTCTCTGTCTTATCTAGATCATTTGCAATTGAATGGAATAGATCCCTTTTGGACAAAGTGGATTCACCTGCTGCTGCAGTGACCACAGGTGTGATAACATCTAGAATTGGCATCTGGTGCGATCTCTCCGCTTCCACTCCAAAGAAAGTTACCTGTTTATTCCTATCATGCATTGGTTTTTGGGGTTTTCTTTGAGTAATGATGATCTCTTTAGTAGTCTGTTGGCGCCCTCTCCTGGAGGAATAGTTTGCTTGCTCTTGGACATTCTAAAAGAGAGGTCATGATAGACATTGAGCTTCTGAGCTCAATTGGGGACAGTCATGGGTGATGAATGTTTGCAACCTACTGCGAAGCCTCATACCGCAATATAAGGAACGTCAAATACTAAGAAAGGGCGGCCTATGAAAGAATTACTACTTTCAATAAGTACACTTAAACGGCTAATTGGGAATAGAAAAACTGTAAAAAGCCCTCTGAGAAAGCCCCCCTCTAACCTTTGATAGTAAGCTTTTCTGTAGTCTGCCTGTTGATGTATTTTCCGTTTGAACTGTGCACAACATGAAGAGACGGAACACTGGCGGCTTGTCACAATGCCCCCCGATGACATCACAATAGCGCTGCTGCCTAGAAAACAAGCTGCGCAGAAGAAGTTGTTCTTTGGGTGGGAGGGTGGGCTAGTGGAAGGAGGGGGCAATCTCTTTTTTTCCCGGGTGGTAGGGGGATGACAGGAGAAGGGAAGCGGGTGGTGAGAAAGGTACAGAGGGCAGGGTTTGGGGGCTGGGAAGGAAAGGGAAAAGATTAGGGTTTGGGGATGATGAAAGGGCTTTCTACGGGTACGGATGGCAAAGGGTGGCAGTGACGGAAAGTCAGGCAACCTGTCCTGTCCGTCTTTTTGTATCGTGAATTGGAAAGACTGCAAGGGGGAGGGGAGTTGCTTGCGCCCTAAAGGAGGAGTTATTCAGATTCATTGCAGTGGGCGGCGGCTGCAAAACGCACCATTCTTCTTGTTTTGGCTCTGCAAAGCAGCCTTTTCAAGGGTTGGCTTGGGTGACAAAATGTCTTGTGTAGGCGTGGGTTTGTCTCCCTCTCGCTCTCTCTCCCTAAGATGTGTCCGGCATAGGCCAGGGTGCCACTCGAGGCCCAAACCAATTCTGGTTATCGCTTCTCGGCCTTTTGGCTAAGATCAAGTGTAGTATCTGTTCTTATCAGTTTAATATCTGATACGTCCCCTATCTGGGGACCATATATTAAATGGATTTTTAGAACAGGGAGATGGAAAAAGAGCTTGCTCTGTCCACTCCACGCATTGACCTGGTATTGCAGTACCTCCAGGAACGGTGCACCCCTTCTTAACCCAGTTTCCAAAAGCAGAACTCAATTCACCTGATTCATATTAGCCCGATTTAATGAATTGGAAGAAAGCATACGTCTTCATATGCACCTCAATTTGGCCCATTCACTTTTCACACTTCCTCCTTTTGTTTTTTATCTTTCACACTTTTGACTTTCTTTATTCATCCAAATAGCAAACTCATCACCACTCAACCTGACCAACTCGGCTATGTCCCCGTGCTGCAGTTCTCTGTCTTATCTAGATCATTTGCAATTGAATGGAATAGATCCCTTTTGGACAAAGTGGATTCACCTGCTGCTGCAGTGACCACAGGTGTGATAACATCTAGAATTGGCATCTGGTGCGATCTCTCCGCTTCCACTCCAAAGAAAGTTACCTGTTTATTCCTATCATGCATTGGTTTTTGGGGTTTTCTTTGAGTAATGATGATCTCTTTAGTAGTCTGTTGGCGCCCTCTCCTGGAGGAATAGTTTGCTTGCTCTTGGACATTCTAAAAGAGAGGTCATGATAGACATTGAGCTTCTGAGCTCAATTGGGGACAGTCATGGGTGATGAATGTTTGCAACCTACTGCGAAGCCTCATACCGCAATATAAGGAACGTCAAATACTAAGAAAGGGCGGCCTATGAAAGAATTACTACTTTCAATAAGTACACTTAAACGGCTAATTGGGAATAGAAAAACTGTAAAAAGCCCTCTGAGAAAGCCCCCTCTGCCTGTTGATGTATTTTCCGTTTGAACTGTGCACAACATGAAGAGACGGAACACTGGCGGCTTGTCACAATGCCCCCCGATGACATCACAATAGCGCTGCTGCCTAGAAAACAAGCTGCGCAGAAGAAGTTGTTCTTTGGGTGGGAGGGTGGGCTAGTGGAAGGAGGGGGCAATCTCTTTTTTTCCCGGGTGGTAGGGGGATGACAGGAGAAGGGAAGCGGGTGGTGAGAAAGGTACAGAGGGCAGGGTTTGGGGGCTGGGAAGGAAAGGGAAAAGATTAGGGTTTGGGGATGATGAAAGGGCTTTCTACGGGTAAGGATGGCAAAGGGTGGCAGTGACGGAAAGTCAGGCAACCTGTCCTGTCCGTCTTTTTGTATCGTGAATTGGAAAGACTGCAAGGGGGAGGGGAGTTGCTTGCGCCCTAAAGGAGGAGTTATTCAGATTCATTGCAGTGGGCGGCGGCTGCAAAACGCACCATTCTTCTTGTTTTGGCTCTGCAAAGCAGCCTTTTCAAGGGTTGGCTTGGGTGACAAAATGTCTTGTGTAGGCGTGGGTTTGTCTCCCTCTCGCTCTCTCTCCCTAAGATGTGTCCGGCATAGGCCAGGGTGCCACTCGAGGCCCAAACCAATTCTGGTTATCGCTTCTCGGCCTTTTGGCTAAGATCAAGTGTAGTATCTGTTCTTATCAGTTTAATATCTGATACGTCCCCTATCTGGGGACCATATATTAAATGGATTTTTAGAACAGGGAGATGGAAAAAGAGCTTGCTCTGTCCACTCCACGCATTGACCTGGTATTGCAGTACCTCCAGGAACGGTGCACCCCTTCTTAACCCAGTTTCCAAAAGCAGAACTCAATTCACCTGATTCATATTAGCCCGATTTAATGAATTGGAAGAAAGCATACGTCTTCATATGCACCTCAATTTGGCCCATTCACTTTTCACACTTCCTCCTTTTGTTTTTTATCTTTCACACTTTTGACTTTCTTTATTCATCCAAATAGCAAACTCATCACCACTCAACCTGACCAACTCGGCTATGTCCCCGTGCTGCAGTTCTCTGTCTTATCTAGATCATTTGCAATTGAATGGAATAGATCCCTTTTGGACAAAGTGGATTCACCTGCTGCTGCAGTGACCACAGGTGTGATAACATCTAGAATTGGCATCTGGTGCGATCTCTCCGCTTCCACTCCAAAGAAAGTTACCTGTTTATTCCTATCATGCATTGGTTTTTGGGGTTTTCTTTGAGTAATGATGATCTCTTTAGTAGTCTGTTGGCGCCCTCTCCTGGAGGAATAGTTTGCTTGCTCTTGGACATTCTAAAAGAGAGGTCATGATAGACATTGAGCTTCTGAGCTCAATTGGGGACAGTCATGGGTGATGAATGTTTGCAACCTACTGCGAAGCCTCATACCGCAATATAAGGAACGTCAAATACTAAGAAAGGGCGGCCTATGAAAGAATTACTACTTTCAATAAGTACACTTAAACGGCTAATTGGGAATAGAAAAACTGTAAAAAGCCCTCTGAGAAAGCCCCCCTCTAACCTTTGATAGTAAGCTTTTCTGTAGTCTGCCTGTTGATGTATTTTCCGTTTGAACTGTGCACAACATGAAGAGACGGAACACTGGCGGCTTGTCACAATGCCCCCCGATGACATCACAATAGCGCTGCTGCCTAGAAAACAAGCTGCGCAGAAGAAGTTGTTCTTTGGGTGGGAGGGTGGGCTAGTGGAAGGAGGGGGCAATCTCTTTTTTTCCCGGGTGGTAGGGGGATGACAGGAGAAGGGAAGCGGGTGGTGAGAAAGGTACAGAGGGCAGGGTTTGGGGGCTGGGAAGGAAAGGGAAAAGATTAGGGTTTGGGGATGATGAAAGGGCTTTCTACGGGTAAGGATGGCAAAGGGTGGCAGTGACGGAAAGTCAGGCAACCTGTCCTGTCCGTCTTTTTGTATCGTGAATTGGAAAGACTGCAAGGGGGAGGGGAGTTGCTTGCGCCCTAAAGGAGGAGTTATTCAGATTCATTGCAGTGGGCGGCGGCTGCAAAACGCACCATTCTTCTTGTTTTGGCTCTGCAAAGCAGCCTTTTCAAGGGTTGGCTTGGGTGACAAAATGTCTTGTGTAGGCGTGGGTTTGTCTCCCTCTCGCTCTCTCTCCCTAAGATGTGTCCGGCATAGGCCAGGGTGCCACTCGAGGCCCAAACCAATTCTGGTTATCGCTTCTCGGCCTTTTGGCTAAGATCAAGTGTAGTATCTGTTCTTATCAGTTTAATATCTGATACGTCCCCTATCTGGGGACCATATATTAAATGGATTTTTAGAACAGGGAGATGGAAAAAGAGCTTGCTCTGTCCACTCCACGCATTGACCTGGTATTGCAGTACCTCCAGGAACGGTGCACCCCTTCTTAACCCAGTTTCCAAAAGCAGAACTCAATTCACCTGATTCATATTAGCCCGATTTAATGAATTGGAAGAAAGCATACGTCTTCATATGCACCTCAATTTGGCCCATTCACTTTTCACACTTCCTCCTTTTGTTTTTTATCTTTCACACTTTTGACTTTCTTTATTCATCCAAATAGCAAACTCATCACCACTCAACCTGACCAACTCGGCTATGTCCCCGTGCTGCAGTTCTCTGTCTTATCTAGATCATTTGCAATTGAATGGAATAGATCCCTTTTGGACAAAGTGGATTCACCTGCTGCTGCAGTGACCACAGGTGTGATAACATCTAGAATTGGCATCTGGTGCGATCTCTCCGCTTCCACTCCAAAGAAAGTTACCTGTTTATTCCTATCATGCATTGGTTTTTGGGGTTTTCTTTGAGTAATGATGATCTCTTTAGTAGTCTGTTGGCGCCCTCTCCTGGAGGAATAGTTTGCTTGCTCTTGGACATTCTAAAAGAGAGGTCATGATAGACATTGAGCTTCTGAGCTCAATTGGGGACAGTCATGGGTGATGAATGTTTGCAACCTACTGCGAAGCCTCATACCGCAATATAAGGAACGTCAAATACTAAGAAAGGGCGGCCTATGAAAGAATTACTACTTTCAATAAGTACACTTAAACGGCTAATTGGGAATAGAAAAACTGTAAAAAGCCCTCTGAGAAAGCCCCCCTCTAACCTTTGATAGTAAGCTTTTCTGTAGTCTGCCTGTTGATGTATTTTCCGTTTGAACTGTGCACAACATGAAGAGACGGAACACTGGCGGCTTGTCACAATGCCCCCCGATGACATCACAATAGCGCTGCTGCCTAGAAAACAAGCTGCGCAGAAGAAGTTGTTCTTTGGGTGGGAGGGTGGGCTAGTGGAAGGAGGGGGCAATCTCTTTTTTTCCCGGGTGGTAGGGGGATGACAGGAGAAGGGAAGCGGGTGGTGAGAAAGGTACAGAGGGCAGGGTTTGGGGGCTGGGAAGGAAAGGGAAAAGATTAGGGTTTGGGGATGATGAAAGGGCTTTCTACGGGTAAGGATGGCAAAGGGTGGCAGTGACGGAAAGTCAGGCAACCTGTCCTGTCCGTCTTTTTGTATCGTGAATTGGAAAGACTGCAAGGGGGAGGGGAGTTGCTTGCGCCCTAAAGGAGGAGTTATTCAGATTCATTGCAGTGGGCGGCGGCTGCAAAACGCACCATTCTTCTTGTTTTGGCTCTGCAAAGCAGCCTTTTCAAGGGTTGGCTTGGGTGACAAAATGTCTTGTGTAGGCGTGGGTTTGTCTCCCTCTCGCTCTCTCTCCCTAAGATGTGTCCGGCATAGGCCAGGGTGCCACTCGAGGCCCAAACCAATTCTGGTTATCGCTTCTCGGCCTTTTGGCTAAGATCAAGTGTAGTATCTGTTCTTATCAGTTTAATATCTGATACGTCCCCTATCTGGGGACCATATATTAAATGGATTTTTAGAACAGGGAGATGGAAAAAGAGCTTGCTCTGTCCACTCCACGCATTGACCTGGTATTGCAGTACCTCCAGGAACGGTGCACCCCTTCTTAACCCAGTTTCCAAAAGCAGAACTCAATTCACCTGATTCATATTAGCCCGATTTAATGAATTGGAAGAAAGCATACGTCTTCATATGCACCTCAATTTGGCCCATTCACTTTTCACACTTCCTCCTTTTGTTTTTTATCTTTCACACTTTTGACTTTCTTTATTCATCCAAATAGCAAACTCATCACCACTCAACCTGACCAACTCGGCTATGTCCCCGTGCTGCAGTTCTCTGTCTTATCTAGATCATTTGCAATTGAATGGAATAGATCCCTTTTGGACAAAGTGGATTCACCTGCTGCTGCAGTGACCACAGGTGTGATAACATCTAGAATTGGCATCTGGTGCGATCTCTCCGCTTCCACTCCAAAGAAAGTTACCTGTTTATTCCTATCATGCATTGGTTTTTGGGGTTTTCTTTGAGTAATGATGATCTCTTTAGTAGTCTGTTGGCGCCCTCTCCTGGAGGAATAGTTTGCTTGCTCTTGGACATTCTAAAAGAGAGGTCATGATAGACATTGAGCTTCTGAGCTCAATTGGGGACAGTCATGGGTGATGAATGTTTGCAACCTACTGCGAAGCCTCATACCGCAATATAAGGAACGTCAAATACTAAGAAAGGGCGGCCTATGAAAGAATTACTACTTTCAATAAGTACACTTAAACGGCTAATTGGGAATAGAAAAACTGTAAAAAGCCCTCTGAGAAAGCCCCCCTCTAACCTTTGATAGTAAGCTTTTCTGTAGTCTGCCTGTTGATGTATTTTCCGTTTGAACTGTGCACAACATGAAGAGACGGAACACTGGCGGCTTGTCACAATGCCCCCCGATGACATCACAATAGCGCTGCTGCCTAGAAAACAAGCTGCGCAGAAGAAGTTGTTCTTTGGGTGGGAGGGTGGGCTAGTGGAAGGAGGGGGCAATCTCTTTTTTTCCCGGGTGGTAGGGGGATGACAGGAGAAGGGAAGCGGGTGGTGAGAAAGGTACAGAGGGCAGGGTTTGGGGGCTGGGAAGGAAAGGGAAAAGATTAGGGTTTGGGGATGATGAAAGGGCTTTCTACGGGTAAGGATGGCAAAGGGTGGCAGTGACGGAAAGTCAGGCAACCTGTCCTGTCCGTCTTTTTGTATCGTGAATTGGAAAGACTGCAAGGGGGAGGGGAGTTGCTTGCGCCCTAAAGGAGGAGTTATTCAGATTCATTGCAGTGGGCGGCGGCTGCAAAACGCACCATTCTTCTTGTTTTGGCTCTGCAAAGCAGCCTTTTCAAGGGTTGGCTTGGGTGACAAAATGTCTTGTGTAGGCGTGGGTTTGTCTCCCTCTCGCTCTCTCTCCCTAAGATGTGTCCGGCATAGGCCAGGGTGCCACTCGAGGCCCAAACCAATTCTGGTTATCGCTTCTCGGCCTTTTGGCTAAGATCAAGTGTAGTATCTGTTCTTATCAGTTTAATATCTGATACGTCCCCTATCTGGGGACCATATATTAAATGGATTTTTAGAACAGGGAGATGGAAAAAGAGCTTGCTCTGTCCACTCCACGCATTGACCTGGTATGGCAGTACCTCCAGGAACGGTGCACCCCTTCTTAACCCAGTTTCCAAAAGCAGAACTCAATTCACCTGATTCATATTAGCCCGATTTAATGAAGTGGAAGAAAGCATACGTCTTCATATGCACCTCAATTTGGCCCATTCACTTTTCACACTTCCTCCTTTTGTTTTTTATCTTTCACACTTTTGACTTTCTTTATTCATCCAAATAGCAAACTCATCACCACTCAACCTGACCAACTCGGCTATGTCCCCGTGCTGCAGTTCTCTGTCTTATCTAGATCATTTGCAATTGAATGGAATAGATCCCTTTTGGACAAAGTGGATTCACCTGCTGCTGCAGTGACCACAGGTGTGATAACATCTAGAATTGGCATCTGGTGCGATCTCTCCGCTTCCACTCCAAAGAAAGTTACCTGTTTATTCCTATCATGCATTGGTTTTTGGGGTTTTCTTTGAGTAATGATGATCTCTTTAGTAGTCTGTTGGCGCCCTCTCCTGGAGGAATAGTTTGCTTGCTCTTGGACATTCTAAAAGAGAGGTCATGATAGACATTGAGCTTCTGAGCTCAATTGGGGACAGTCATGGGTGATGAATGTTTGCAACCTACTGCGAAGCCTCATACCGCAATATAAGGAACGTCAAATACTAAGAAAGGGCGGCCTATGAAAGAATTACTACTTTCAATAAGTACACTTAAACGGCTAATTGGGAATAGAAAAACTGTAAAAAGCCCTCTGAGAAAGCCCCCCTCTAACCTTTGATAGTAAGCTTTTCTGTAGTCTGCCTGTTGATGTATTTTCCGTTTGAACTGTGCACAACATGAAGAGACGGAACACTGGCGGCTTGTCACAATGCCCCCCGATGACATCACAATAGCGCTGCTGCCTAGAAAACAAGCTGCGCAGAAGAAGTTGTTCTTTGGGTGGGAGGGTGGGCTAGTGGAAGGAGGGGGCAATCTCTTTTTTTCCCGGGTGGTAGGGGGATGACAGGAGAAGGGAAGCGGGTGGTGAGAAAGGTACAGAGGGCAGGGTTTGGGGGCTGGGAAGGAAAGGGAAAAGATTAGGGTTTGGGGATGATGAAAGGGCTTTCTACGGGTAAGGATGGCAAAGGGTGGCAGTGACGGAAAGTCAGGCAACCTGTCCTGTCCGTCTTTTTGTATCGTGAATTGGAAAGACTGCAAGGGGGAGGGGAGTTGCTTGCGCCCTAAAGGAGGAGTTATTCAGATTCATTGCAGTGGGCGGCGGCTGCAAAACGCACCATTCTTCTTGTTTTGGCTCTGCAAAGCAGCCTTTTCAAGGGTTGGCTTGGGTGACAAAATGTCTTGTGTAGGCGTGGGTTTGTCTCCCTCTCGCTCTCTCTCCCTAAGATGTGTCCGGCATAGGCCAGGGTGCCACTCGAGGCCCAAACCAATTCTGGTTATCGCTTCTCGGCCTTTTGGCTAAGATCAAGTGTAGTATCTGTTCTTATCAGTTTAATATCTGATACGTCCCCTATCTGGGGACCATATATTAAATGGATTTTTAGAACAGGGAGATGGAAAAAGAGCTTGCTCTGTCCACTCCACGCATTGACCTGGTATTGCAGTACCTCCAGGAACGGTGCACCCCTTCTTAACCCAGTTTCCAAAAGCAGAACTCAATTCACCTGATTCATATTAGCCCGATTTAATGAATTGGAAGAAAGCATACGTCTTCATATGCACCTCAATTTGGCCCATTCACTTTTCACACTTCCTCCTTTTGTTTTTTATCTTTCACACTTTTGACTTTCTTTATTCATCCAAATAGCAAACTCATCACCACTCAACCTGACCAACTCGGCTATGTCCCCGTGCTGCAGTTCTCTGTCTTATCTAGATCATTTGCAATTGAATGGAATAGATCCCTTTTGGACAAAGTGGATTCACCTGCTGCTGCAGTGACCACAGGTGTGATAACATCTAGAATTGGCATCTGGTGCGATCTCTCCGCTTCCACTCCAAAGAAAGTTACCTGTTTATTCCTATCATGCATTGGTTTTTGGGGTTTTCTTTGAGTAATGATGATCTCTTTAGTAGTCTGTTGGCGCCCTCTCCTGGAGGAATAGTTTGCTTGCTCTTGGACATTCTAAAAGAGAGGTCATGATAGACATTGAGCTTCTGAGCTCAATTGGGGACAGTCATGGGTGATGAATGTTTGCAACCTACTGCGAAGCCTCATACCGCAATATAAGGAACGTCAAATACTAAGAAAGGGCGGCCTATGAAAGAATTACTACTTTCAATAAGTACACTTAAACGGCTAATTGGGAATAGAAAAACTGTAAAAAGCCCTCTGAGAAAGCCCCCCTCTAACCTTTGATAGTAAGCTTTTCTGTAGTCTGCCTGTTGATGTATTTTCCGTTTGAACTGTGCACAACATGAAGAGACGGAACACTGGCGGCTTGTCACAATGCCCCCCGATGACATCACAATAGCGCTGCTGCCTAGAAAACAAGCTGCGCAGAAGAAGTTGTTCTTTGGGTGGGAGGGTGGGCTAGTGGAAGGAGGGGGCAATCTCTTTTTTTCCCGGGTGGTAGGGGGATGACAGGAGAAGGGAAGCGGGTGGTGAGAAAGGTACAGAGGGCAGGGTTTGGGGGCTGGGAAGGAAAGGGAAAAGATTAGGGTTTGGGGATGATGAAAGGGCTTTCTACGGGTAAGGATGGCAAAGGGTGGCAGTGACGGAAAGTCAGGCAACCTGTCCTGTCCGTCTTTTTGTATCGTGAATTGGAAAGACTGCAAGGGGGAGGGGAGTTGCTTGCGCCCTAAAGGAGGAGTTATTCAGATTCATTGCAGTGGGCGGCGGCTGCAAAACGCACCATTCTTCTTGTTTTGGCTCTGCAAAGCAGCCTTTTCAAGGGTTGGCTTGGGTGACAAAATGTCTTGTGTAGGCGTGGGTTTGTCTCCCTCTCGCTCTCTCTCCCTAAGATGTGTCCGGCATAGGCCAGGGTGCCACTCGAGGCCCAAACCAATTCTGGTTATCGCTTCTCGGCCTTTTGGCTAAGATCAAGTGTAGTATCTGTTCTTATCAGTTTAATATCTGATACGTCCCCTATCTGGGGACCATATATTAAATGGATTTTTAGAACAGGGAGATGGAAAAAGAGCTTGCTCTGTCCACTCCACGCATTGACCTGGTATTGCAGTACCTCCAGGAACGGTGCACCCCTTCTTAACCCAGTTTCCAAAAGCAGAACTCAATTCACCTGATTCATATTAGCCCGATTTAATGAATTGGAAGAAAGCATACGTCTTCATATGCACCTCAATTTGGCCCATTCACTTTTCACACTTCCTCCTTTTGTTTTTTATCTTTCACACTTTTGACTTTCTTTATTCATCCAAATAGCAAACTCATCACCACTCAACCTGACCAACTCGGCTATGTCCCCGTGCTGCAGTTCTCTGTCTTATCTAGATCATTTGCAATTGAATGGAATAGATCCCTTTTGGACAAAGTGGATTCACCTGCTGCTGCAGTGACCACAGGTGTGATAACATCTAGAATTGGCATCTGGTGCGATCTCTCCGCTTCCACTCCAAAGAAAGTTACCTGTTTATTCCTATCATGCATTGGTTTTTGGGGTTTTCTTTGAGTAATGATGATCTCTTTAGTAGTCTGTTGGCGCCCTCTCCTGGAGGAATAGTTTGCTTGCTCTTGGACATTCTAAAAGAGAGGTCATGATAGACATTGAGCTTCTGAGCTCAATTGGGGACAGTCATGGGTGATGAATGTTTGCAACCTACTGCGAAGCCTCATACCGCAATATAAGGAACGTCAAATACTAAGAAAGGGCGGCCTATGAAAGAATTACTACTTTCAATAAGTACACTTAAACGGCTAATTGGGAATAGAAAAACTGTAAAAAGCCCTCTGAGAAAGCCCCCCTCTAACCTTTGATAGTAAGCTTTTCTGTAGTCTGCCTGTTGATGTATTTTCCGTTTGAACTGTGCACAACATGAAGAGACGGAACACTGGCGGCTTGTCACAATGCCCCCCGATGACATCACAATAGCGCTGCTGCCTAGAAAACAAGCTGCGCAGAAGAAGTTGTTCTTTGGGTGGGAGGGTGGGCTAGTGGAAGGAGGGGGCAATCTCTTTTTTTCCCGGGTGGTAGGGGGATGACAGGAGAAGGGAAGCGGGTGGTGAGAAAGGTACAGAGGGCAGGGTTTGGGGGCTGGGAAGGAAAGGGAAAAGATTAGGGTTTGGGGATGATGAAAGGGCTTTCTACGGGTAAGGATGGCAAAGGGTGGCAGTGACGGAAAGTCAGGCAACCTGTCCTGTCCGTCTTTTTGTATCGTGAATTGGAAAGACTGCAAGGGGGAGGGGAGTTGCTTGCGCCCTAAAGGAGGAGTTATTCAGATTCATTGCAGTGGGCGGCGGCTGCAAAACGCACCATTCTTCTTGTTTTGGCTCTGCAAAGCAGCCTTTTCAAGGGTTGGCTTGGGTGACAAAATGTCTTGTGTAGGCGTGGGTTTGTCTCCCTCTCGCTCTCTCTCCCTAAGATGTGTCCGGCATAGGCCAGGGTGCCACTCGAGGCCCAAACCAATTCTGGTTATCGCTTCTCGGCCTTTTGGCTAAGATCAAGTGTAGTATCTGTTCTTATCAGTTTAATATCTGATACGTCCCCTATCTGGGGACCATATATTAAATGGATTTTTAGAACAGGGAGATGGAAAAAGAGCTTGCTCTGTCCACTCCACGCATTGACCTGGTATTGCAGTACCTCCAGGAACGGTGCACCCCTTCTTAACCCAGTTTCCAAAAGCAGAACTCAATTCACCTGATTCATATTAGCCCGATTTAATGAATTGGAAGAAAGCATACGTCTTCATATGCACCTCAATTTGGCCCATTCACTTTTCACACTTCCTCCTTTTGTTTTTTATCTTTCACACTTTTGACTTTCTTTATTCATCCAAATAGCAAACTCATCACCACTCAACCTGACCAACTCGGCTATGTCCCCGTGCTGCAGTTCTCTGTCTTATCTAGATCATTTGCAATTGAATGGAATAGATCCCTTTTGGACAAAGTGGATTCACCTGCTGCTGCAGTGACCACAGGTGTGATAACATCTAGAATTGGCATCTGGTGCGATCTCTCCGCTTCCACTCCAAAGAAAGTTACCTGTTTATTCCTATCATGCATTGGTTTTTGGGGTTTTCTTTGAGTAATGATGATCTCTTTAGTAGTCTGTTGGCGCCCTCTCCTGGAGGAATAGTTTGCTTGCTCTTGGACATTCTAAAAGAGAGGTCATGATAGACATTGAGCTTCTGAGCTCAATTGGGGACAGTCATGGGTGATGAATGTTTGCAACCTACTGCGAAGCCTCATACCGCAATATAAGGAACGTCAAATACTAAGAAAGGGCGGCCTATGAAAGAATTACTACTTTCAATAAGTACACTTAAACGGCTAATTGGGAATAGAAAAACTGTAAAAAGCCCTCTGAGAAAGCCCCCCTCTAACCTTTGATAGTAAGCTTTTCTGTAGTCTGCCTGTTGATGTATTTTCCGTTTGAACTGTGCACAACATGAAGAGACGGAACACTGGCGGCTTGTCACAATGCCCCCCGATGACATCACAATAGCGCTGCTGCCTAGAAAACAAGCTGCGCAGAAGAAGTTGTTCTTTGGGTGGGAGGGTGGGCTAGTGGAAGGAGGGGGCAATCTCTTTTTTTCCCGGGTGGTAGGGGGATGACAGGAGAAGGGAAGCGGGTGGTGAGAAAGGTACAGAGGGCAGGGTTTGGGGGCTGGGAAGGAAAGGGAAAAGATTAGGGTTTGGGGATGATGAAAGGGCTTTCTACGGGTAAGGATGGCAAAGGGTGGCAGTGACGGAAAGTCAGGCAACCTGTCCTGTCCGTCTTTTTGTATCGTGAATTGGAAAGACTGCAAGGGGGAGGGGAGTTGCTTGCGCCCTAAAGGAGGAGTTATTCAGATTCATTGCAGTGGGCGGCGGCTGCAAAACGCACCATTCTTCTTGTTTTGGCTCTGCAAAGCAGCCTTTTCAAGGGTTGGCTTGGGTGACAAAATGTCTTGTGTAGGCGTGGGTTTGTCTCCCTCTCGCTCTCTCTCCCTAAGATGTGTCCGGCATAGGCCAGGGTGCCACTCGAGGCCCAAACCAATTCTGGTTATCGCTTCTCGGCCTTTTGGCTAAGATCAAGTGTAGTATCTGTTCTTATCAGTTTAATATCTGATACGTCCCCTATCTGGGGACCATATATTAAATGGATTTTTAGAACAGGGAGATGGAAAAAGAGCTTGCTCTGTCCACTCCACGCATTGACCTGGTATTGCAGTACCTCCAGGAACGGTGCACCCCTTCTTAACCCAGTTTCCAAAAGCAGAACTCAATTCACCTGATTCATATTAGCCCGATTTAATGAATTGGAAGAAAGCATACGTCTTCATATGCACCTCAATTTGGCCCATTCACTTTTCACACTTCCTCCTTTTGTTTTTTATCTTTCACACTTTTGACTTTCTTTATTCATCCAAATAGCAAACTCATCACCACTCAACCTGACCAACTCGGCTATGTCCCCGTGCTGCAGTTCTCTGTCTTATCTAGATCATTTGCAATTGAATGGAATAGATCCCTTTTGGACAAAGTGGATTCACCTGCTGCTGCAGTGACCACAGGTGTGATAACATCTAGAATTGGCATCTGGTGCGATCTCTCCGCTTCCACTCCAAAGAAAGTTACCTGTTTATTCCTATCATGCATTGGTTTTTGGGGTTTTCTTTGAGTAATGATGATCTCTTTAGTAGTCTGTTGGCGCCCTCTCCTGGAGGAATAGTTTGCTTGCTCTTGGACATTCTAAAAGAGAGGTCATGATAGACATTGAGCTTCTGAGCTCAATTGGGGACAGTCATGGGTGATGAATGTTTGCAACCTACTGCGAAGCCTCATACCGCAATATAAGGAACGTCAAATACTAAGAAAGGGCGGCCTATGAAAGAATTACTACTTTCAATAAGTACACTTAAACGGCTAATTGGGAATAGAAAAACTGTAAAAAGCCCTCTGAGAAAGCCCCCCTCTAACCTTTGATAGTAAGCTTTTCTGTAGTCTGCCTGTTGATGTATTTTCCGTTTGAACTGTGCACAACATGAAGAGACGGAACACTGGCGGCTTGTCACAATGCCCCCCGATGACATCACAATAGCGCTGCTGCCTAGAAAACAAGCTGCGCAGAAGAAGTTGTTCTTTGGGTGGGAGGGTGGGCTAGTGGAAGGAGGGGGCAATCTCTTTTTTTCCCGGGTGGTAGGGGGATGACAGGAGAAGGGAAGCGGGTGGTGAGAAAGGTACAGAGGGCAGGGTTTGGGGGCTGGGAAGGAAAGGGAAAAGATTAGGGTTTGGGGATGATGAAAGGGCTTTCTACGGGTAAGGATGGCAAAGGGTGGCAGTGACGGAAAGTCAGGCAACCTGTCCTGTCCGTCTTTTTGTATCGTGAATTGGAAAGACTGCAAGGGGGAGGGGAGTTGCTTGCGCCCTAAAGGAGGAGTTATTCAGATTCATTGCAGTGGGCGGCGGCTGCAAAACGCACCATTCTTCTTGTTTTGGCTCTGCAAAGCAGCCTTTTCAAGGGTTGGCTTGGGTGACAAAATGTCTTGTGTAGGCGTGGGTTTGTCTCCCTCTCGCTCTCTCTCCCTAAGATGTGTCCGGCATAGGCCAGGGTGCCACTCGAGGCCCAAACCAATTCTGGTTATCGCTTCTCGGCCTTTTGGCTAAGATCAAGTGTAGTATCTGTTCTTATCAGTTTAATATCTGATACGTCCCCTATCTGGGGACCATATATTAAATGGATTTTTAGAACAGGGAGATGGAAAAAGAGCTTGCTCTGTCCACTCCACGCATTGACCTGGTATTGCAGTACCTCCAGGAACGGTGCACCCCTTCTTAACCCAGTTTCCAAAAGCAGAACTCAATTCACCTGATTCATATTAGCCCGATTTAATGAATTGGAAGAAAGCATACGTCTTCATATGCACCTCAATTTGGCCCATTCACTTTTCACACTTCCTCCTTTTGTTTTTTATCTTTCACACTTTTGACTTTCTTTATTCATCCAAATAGCAAACTCATCACCACTCAACCTGACCAACTCGGCTATGTCCCCGTGCTGCAGTTCTCTGTCTTATCTAGATCATTTGCAATTGAATGGAATAGATCCCTTTTGGACAAAGTGGATTCACCTGCTGCTGCAGTGACCACAGGTGTGATAACATCTAGAATTGGCATCTGGTGCGATCTCTCCGCTTCCACTCCAAAGAAAGTTACCTGTTTATTCCTATCATGCATTGGTTTTTGGGGTTTTCTTTGAGTAATGATGATCTCTTTAGTAGTCTGTTGGCGCCCTCTCCTGGAGGAATAGTTTGCTTGCTCTTGGACATTCTAAAAGAGAGGTCATGATAGACATTGAGCTTCTGAGCTCAATTGGGGACAGTCATGGGTGATGAATGTTTGCAACCTACTGCGAAGCCTCATACCGCAATATAAGGAACGTCAAATACTAAGAAAGGGCGGCCTATGAAAGAATTACTACTTTCAATAAGTACACTTAAACGGCTAATTGGGAATAGAAAAACTGTAAAAAGCCCTCTGAGAAAGCCCCCCTCTAAGCTTTGATAGTAAGCTTTTCTGTAGTCTGCCTGTTGATGTATTTTCCGTTTGAACTGTGCACAACATGAAGAGACGGAACACTGGCGGCTTGTCACAATGCCCCCCGATGACATCACAATAGCGCTGCTGCCTAGAAAACAAGCTGCGCAGAAGAAGTTGTTCTTTGGGTGGGAGGGTGGGCTAGTGGAAGGAGGGGGCAATCTCTTTTTTTCCCGGGTGGTAGGGGGATGACAGGAGAAGGGAAGCGGGTGGTGAGAAAGGTACAGAGGGCAGGGTTTGGGGGCTGGGAAGGAAAGGGAAAAGATTAGGGTTTGGGGATGATGAAAGGGCTTTCTACGGGTAAGGATGGCAAAGGGTGGCAGTGACGGAAAGTCAGGCAACCTGTCCTGTCCGTCTTTTTGTATCGTGAATTGGAAAGACTGCAAGGGGGAGGGGAGTTGCTTGCGCCCTAAAGGAGGAGTTATTCAGATTCATTGCAGTGGGCGGCGGCTGCAAAACGCACCATTCTTCTTGTTTTGGCTCTGCAAAGCAGCCTTTTCAAGGGTTGGCTTGGGTGACAAAATGTCTTGTGTAGGCGTGGGTTTGTCTCCCTCTCGCTCTCTCTCCCTAAGATGTGTCCGGCATAGGCCAGGGTGCCACTCGAGGCCCAAACCAATTCTGGTTATCGCTTCTCGGCCTTTTGGCTAAGATCAAGTGTAGTATCTGTTCTTATCAGTTTAATATCTGATACGTCCCCTATCTGGGGACCATATATTAAATGGATTTTTAGAACAGGGAGATGGAAAAAGAGCTTGCTCTGTCCACTCCACGCATTGACCTGGTATTGCAGTACCTCCAGGAACGGTGCACCCCTTCTTAACCCAGTTTCCAAAAGCAGAACTCAATTCACCTGATTCATATTAGCCCGATTTAATGAATTGGAAGAAAGCATACGTCTTCATATGCACCTCAATTTGGCCCATTCACTTTTCACACTTCCTCCTTTTGTTTTTTATCTTTCACACTTTTGACTTTCTTTATTCATCCAAATAGCAAACTCATCACCACTCAACCTGACCAACTCGGCTATGTCCCCGTGCTGCAGTTCTCTGTCTTATCTAGATCATTTGCAATTGAATGGAATAGATCCCTTTTGGACAAAGTGGATTCACCTGCTGCTGCAGTGACCACAGGTGTGATAACATCTAGAATTGGCATCTGGTGCGATCTCTCCGCTTCCACTCCAAAGAAAGTTACCTGTTTATTCCTATCATGCATTGGTTTTTGGGGTTTTCTTTGAGTAATGATGATCTCTTTAGTAGTCTGTTGGCGCCCTCTCCTGGAGGAATAGTTTGCTTGCTCTTGGACATTCTAAAAGAGAGGTCATGATAGACATTGAGCTTCTGAGCTCAATTGGGGACAGTCATGGGTGATGAATGTTTGCAACCTACTGCGAAGCCTCATACCGCAATATAAGGAACGTCAAATACTAAGAAAGGGCGGCCTATGAAAGAATTACTACTTTCAATAAGTACACTTAAACGGCTAATTGGGAATAGAAAAACTGTAAAAAGCCCTCTGAGAAAGCCCCCCTCTAACCTTTGATAGTAAGCTTTTCTGTAGTCTGCCTGTTGATGTATTTTCCGTTTGAACTGTGCACAACATGAAGAGACGGAACACTGGCGGCTTGTCACAATGCCCCCCGATGACATCACAATAGCGCTGCTGCCTAGAAAACAAGCTGCGCAGAAGAAGTTGTTCTTTGGGTGGGAGGGTGGGCTAGTGGAAGGAGGGGGCAATCTCTTTTTTTCCCGGGTGGTAGGGGGATGACAGGAGAAGGGAAGCGGGTGGTGAGAAAGGTACAGAGGGCAGGGTTTGGGGGCTGGGAAGGAAAGGGAAAAGATTAGGGTTTGGGGATGATGAAAGGGCTTTCTACGGGTAAGGATGGCAAAGGGTGGCAGTGACGGAAAGTCAGGCAACCTGTCCTGTCCGTCTTTTTGTATCGTGAATTGGAAAGACTGCAAGGGGGAGGGGAGTTGCTTGCGCCCTAAAGGAGGAGTTATTCAGATTCATTGCAGTGGGCGGCGGCTGCAAAACGCACCATTCTTCTTGTTTTGGCTCTGCAAAGCAGCCTTTTCAAGGGTTGGCTTGGGTGACAAAATGTCTTGTGTAGGCGTGGGTTTGTCTCCCTCTCGCTCTCTCTCCCTAAGATGTGTCCGGCATAGGCCAGGGTGCCACTCGAGGCCCAAACCAATTCTGGTTATCGCTTCTCGGCCTTTTGGCTAAGATCAAGTGTAGTATCTGTTCTTATCAGTTTAATATCTGATACGTCCCCTATCTGGGGACCATATATTAAATGGATTTTTAGAACAGGGAGATGGAAAAAGAGCTTGCTCTGTCCACTCCACGCATTGACCTGGTATTGCAGTACCTCCAGGAACGGTGCACCCCTTCTTAACCCAGTTTCCAAAAGCAGAACTCAATTCACCTGATTCATATTAGCCCGATTTAATGAATTGGAAGAAAGCATACGTCTTCATATGCACCTCAATTTGGCCCATTCACTTTTCACACTTCCTCCTTTTGTTTTTTATCTTTCACACTTTTGACTTTCTTTATTCATCCAAATAGCAAACTCATCACCACTCAACCTGACCAACTCGGCTATGTCCCCGTGCTGCAGTTCTCTGTCTTATCTAGATCATTTGCAATTGAATGGAATAGATCCCTTTTGGACAAAGTGGATTCACCTGCTGCTGCAGTGACCACAGGTGTGATAACATCTAGAATTGGCATCTGGTGCGATCTCTCCGCTTCCACTCCAAAGAAAGTTACCTGTTTATTCCTATCATGCATTGGTTTTTGGGGTTTTCTTTGAGTAATGATGATCTCTTTAGTAGTCTGTTGGCGCCCTCTCCTGGAGGAATAGTTTGCTTGCTCTTGGACATTCTAAAAGAGAGGTCATGATAGACATTGAGCTTCTGAGCTCAATTGGGGACAGTCATGGGTGATGAATGTTTGCAACCTACTGCGAAGCCTCATACCGCAATATAAGGAACGTCAAATACTAAGAAAGGGCGGCCTATGAAAGAATTACTACTTTCAATAAGTACACTTAAACGGCTAATTGGGAATAGAAAAACTGTAAAAAGCCCTCTGAGAAAGCCCCCCTCTAACCTTTGATAGTAAGCTTTTCTGTAGTCTGCCTGTTGATGTATTTTCCGTTTGAACTGTGCACAACATGAAGAGACGGAACACTGGCGGCTTGTCACAATGCCCCCCGATGACATCACAATAGCGCTGCTGCCTAGAAAACAAGCTGCGCAGAAGAAGTTGTTCTTTGGGTGGGAGGGTGGGCTAGTGGAAGGAGGGGGCAATCTCTTTTTTTCCCGGGTGGTAGGGGGATGACAGGAGAAGGGAAGCGGGTGGTGAGAAAGGTACAGAGGGCAGGGTTTGGGGGCTGGGAAGGAAAGGGAAAAGATTAGGGTTTGGGGATGATGAAAGGGCTTTCTACGGGTAAGGATGGCAAAGGGTGGCAGTGACGGAAAGTCAGGCAACCTGTCCTGTCCGTCCTTTTGTATCGTGAATTGGAAAGACTGCAAGGGGGAGGGGAGTTGCTTGCGCCCTAAAGGAGGAGTTATTCAGATTCATTGCAGTGGGCGGCGGCTGCAAAACGCACCATTCTTCTTGTTTTGGCTCTGCAAAGCAGCCTTTTCAAGGGTTGGCTTGGGTGACAAAATGTCTTGTGTAGGCGTGGGTTTGTCTCCCTCTCGCTCTCTCTCCCTAAGATGTGTCCGGCATAGGCCAGGGTGCCACTCGAGGCCCAAACCAATTCTGGTTATCGCTTCTCGGCCTTTTGGCTAAGATCAAGTGTAGTATCTGTTCTTATCAGTTTAATATCTGATACGTCCCCTATCTGGGGACCATATATTAAATGGATTTTTAGAACAGGGAGATGGAAAAAGAGCTTGCTCTGTCCACTCCACGCATTGACCTGGTATTGCAGTACCTCCAGGAACGGTGCACCCCTTCTTAACCCAGTTTCCAAAAGCAGAACTCAATTCACCTGATTCATATTAGCCCGATTTAATGAATTGGAAGAAAGCATACGTCTTCATATGCACCTCAATTTGGCCCATTCACTTTTCACACTTCCTCCTTTTGTTTTTTATCTTTCACACTTTTGACTTTCTTTATTCATCCAAATAGCAAACTCATCACCACTCAACCTGACCAACTCGGCTATGTCCCCGTGCTGCAGTTCTCTGTCTTATCTAGATCATTTGCAATTGAATGGAATAGATCCCTTTTGGACAAAGTGGATTCACCTGCTGCTGCAGTGACCACAGGTGTGATAACATCTAGAATTGGCATCTGGTGCGATCTCTCCGCTTCCACTCCAAAGAAAGTTACCTGTTTATTCCTATCATGCATTGGTTTTTGGGGTTTTCTTTGAGTAATGATGATCTCTTTAGTAGTCTGTTGGCGCCCTCTCCTGGAGGAATAGTTTGCTTGCTCTTGGACATTCTAAAAGAGAGGTCATGATAGACATTGAGCTTCTGAGCTCAATTGGGGACAGTCATGGGTGATGAATGTTTGCAACCTACTGCGAAGCCTCATACCGCAATATAAGGAACGTCAAATACTAAGAAAGGGCGGCCTATGAAAGAATTACTACTTTCAATAAGTACACTTAAACGGCTAATTGGGAATAGAAAAACTGTAAAAAGCCCTCTGAGAAAGCCCCCCTCTAACCTTTGATAGTAAGCTTTTCTGTAGTCTGCCTGTTGATGTATTTTCCGTTTGAACTGTGCACAACATGAAGAGACGGAACACTGGCGGCTTGTCACAATGCCCCCCGATGACATCACAATAGCGCTGCTGCCTAGAAAACAAGCTGCGCAGAAGAAGTTGTTCTTTGGGTGGGAGGGTGGGCTAGTGGAAGGAGGGGGCAATCTCTTTTTTTCCCGGGTGGTAGGGGGATGACAGGAGAAGGGAAGCGGGTGGTGAGAAAGGTACAGAGGGCAGGGTTTGGGGGCTGGGAAGGAAAGGGAAAAGATTAGGGTTTGGGGATGATGAAAGGGCTTTCTACGGGTAAGGATGGCAAAGGGTGGCAGTGACGGAAAGTCAGGCAACCTGTCCTGTCCGTCTTTTTGTATCGTGAATTGGAAAGACTGCAAGGGGGAGGGGAGTTGCTTGCGCCCTAAAGGAGGAGTTATTCAGATTCATTGCAGTGGGCGGCGGCTGCAAAACGCACCATTCTTCTTGTTTTGGCTCTGCAAAGCAGCCTTTTCAAGGGTTGGCTTGGGTGACAAAATGTCTTGTGTAGGCGTGGGTTTGTCTCCCTCTCGCTCTCTCTCCCTAAGATGTGTCCGGCATAGGCCAGGGTGCCACTCGAGGCCCAAACCAATTCTGGTTATCGCTTCTCGGCCTTTTGGCTAAGATCAAGTGTAGTATCGTTCGAAAAGGTGGTTTAAGGCTCCGGCCACCTTAGTACAATGATGCAATGCACACTGGAAGGTTGCGCTTGTTAGTACTTTGGGAGGATAGTATATCCATCTAGAGAAAACCATGGCCCTACCAGGATCGAGGCTATTAGACTGAGTAAGTGTGGGGGTTATGGTGCAATGTGCCCCAGGAATGGACACCCTGGAGGGAGTCTGAACTTGCTAGGTTGGGACCCTGGTAAGCCTCAGACTCTGTCGCACGCCGCGCCTTGCCTATTCATACTTTCCAAGCATATTGCCCTATCCCGGCCTTCTGGCTAAGAAGGGAAATTTTTATAATCCCGGTCGGAGGTCCGGTCAGCTTTGGGCTGAGAAACCAACACCCGGTTGGAGGTCCGGGTCAGCTTTGGCTGAGAAACCAACACCGGTTGGAGGTCCGGTTAGCCTTGGGCTGAGAAACCAACACCCGGTTGGAGGTCCGGTCAGCCTTGGGCTGAGAAACCAACACCCGGTTGGAGGTCCGGTCAGCCTTGGGCTGAGAAACCAACACCGGTTGACGGTCCGGGCAGTCTCGGCTGCGAAACCAACGACTAGTAGCTCCCTACTCCACTTGGGTAAGATGCCTCGGTGGACGCTGGGAGCAACAACAAGGCTCAACCAGGCTTCGGCTTGGGGGAGCACCGAAGATCCCTGACCCTCGCTGTGGCCTTCTGGCTCGGAGGAACGGGGTTGATTTTTGGGGATCCTCTTCTCACGGAGGGGTCCACACGAATCCTAGCCTTTGCACTGTTTTTGGTGTGACTTCGGTCATGCATTTTTGCGGTGCTTTGGAAAGCTTCATTAAATCAAAAAATCTGTTCTTATCAGTTTAATATCTGATACGTCCCCTATCTGGGGACCATATATTAAATGGATTTTTAGAACAGGGAGATGGAAAAAGAGCTTGCTCTGTCCACTCCACGCATTGACCTGGTATTGCAGTACCTCCAGGAACGGTGCACCCCTTCTTAACCCAGTTTCCAAAAGCAGAACTCAATTCACCTGATTCATATTAGCCCGATTTAATGAATTGGAAGAAAGCATACGTCTTCATATGCACCTCAATTTGGCCCATTCACTTTTCACACTTCCTCCTTTTGTTTTTTATCTTTCACACTTTTGACTTTCTTTATTCATCCAAATAGCAAACTCATCACCACTCAACCTGACCAACTCGGCTATGTCCCCGTGCTGCAGTTCTCTGTCTTATCTAGATCATTTGCAATTGAATGGAATAGATCCCTTTTGGACAAAGTGGATTCACCTGCTGCTGCAGTGACCACAGGTGTGATAACATCTAGAATTGGCATCTGGTGCGATCTCTCCGCTTCCACTCCAAAGAAAGTTACCTGTTTATTCCTATCATGCATTGGTTTTTGGGGTTTTCTTTGAGTAATGATGATCTCTTTAGTAGTCTGTTGGCGCCCTCTCCTGGAGGAATAGTTTGCTTGCTCTTGGACATTCTAAAAGAGAGGTCATGATAGACATTGAGCTTCTGAGCTCAATTGGGGACAGTCATGGGTGATGAATGTTTGCAACCTACTGCGAAGCCTCATACCGCAATATAAGGAACGTCAAATACTAAGAAAGGGCGGCCTATGAAAGAATTACTACTTTCAATAAGTACACTTAAACGGCTAATTGGGAATAGAAAAACTGTAAAAAGCCCTCTGAGAAAGCCCCCCTCTAACCTTTGATAGTAAGCTTTTCTGTAGTCTGCCTGTTGATGTATTTTCCGTTTGAACTGTGCACAACATGAAGAGACGGAACACTGGCGGCTTGTCACAATGCCCCCCGATGACATCACAATAGCGCTGCTGCCTAGAAAACAAGCTGCGCAGAAGAAGTTGTTCTTTGGGTGGGAGGGTGGGCTAGTGGAAGGAGGGGGCAATCTCTTTTTTTCCCGGGTGGTAGGGGGATGACAGGAGAAGGGAAGCGGGTGGTGAGAAAGGTACAGAGGGCAGGGTTTGGGGGCTGGGAAGGAAAGGGAAAAGATTAGGGTTTGGGGATGATGAAAGGGCTTTCTACGGGTAAGGATGGCAAAGGGTGGCAGTGACGGAAAGTCAGGCAACCTGTCCTGTCCGTCTTTTTGTATCGTGAATTGGAAAGACTGCAAGGGGGAGGGGAGTTGCTTGCGCCCTAAAGGAGGAGTTATTCAGATTCATTGCAGTGGGCGGCGGCTGCAAAACGCACCATTCTTCTTGTTTTGGCTCTGCAAAGCAGCCTTTTCAAGGGTTGGCTTGGGTGACAAAATGTCTTGTGTAGGCGTGGGTTTGTCTCCCTCTCGCTCTCTCTCCCTAAGATGTGTCCGGCATAGGCCAGGGTGCCACTCGAGGCCCAAACCAATTCTGGTTATCGCTTCTCGGCCTTTTGGCTAAGATCAAGTGTAGTATCGTTCGAAAAGGTGGTTTAAGGCTCCGGCCACCTTAGTACAATGATGCAATGCACACTGGAAGGTTGCGCTTGTTAGTACTTTGGGAGGATAGTATATCCATCTAGAGGAAACCATGGCCCTACCAGGATCGAGGCTATTAGACTGAGTAAGTGTGGGGGTTATGGTGCAATGTGCCCCAGGAATGGACACCCTGGAGGGAGTCTGAACTTGCTAGGTTGGGACCCTAGTAAGCCTCAGACTCTGACGCACGCCGCGCCTTGCCTATTCATACTTTCCAAGCATATTGCCCTATCCCGGCCTTCTGGCTAAGAAGGGAAATTTTTATAATCCCGGTTGGAGGTCCGGTCAGCTTTGGGCTGAGAAACCAACACCCGGTTGGAGGTCCGGGTCAGCTTTGGCTGAGAAACCAACACCCGGTTGGAGGTCCGGTTAGCCTTGGGCTGAGAAACCAACACCCGGTTGGAGGTCCGGTCAGCCTTGGGCTGAGAAACCAACACCCGGTTGGAGGTCCGGTCAGCCTTGGGCTGAGAAACCAACACCGGTTGACGGTCCGGGCAGTCTCGGCTGCGAAACCAACGACTAGTAGCTCCCTACTCCACTTGGGTAAGATGCCTCGGTGGACGCTGGGAGCAACAACAAGGCTCAACCAGGCTTCGGCTTGGGGGAGCACCGAAGATCCCTGACCCTCGCTGTGGCCTTCTGGCTCGGAGGGACGGGGTTGATTTTTGGGGATCCTCTTCTCACGGAGGGTTCCACACGAATCCTAGCCTTTGCACTGTTTTTGGTGTGACTTCGGTCATGCATTTTTGCGGTGCTTTGGAAAGCTTCATTAAATCAAAATCTGTTCTTATCAGTTTAATATCTGATACGTCCCCTATCTGGGGACCATATATTAAATGGATTTTTAGAACAGGGAGATGGAAAAAGAGCTTGCTCTGTCCACTCCACGCATTGACCTGGTATTGCAGTACCTCCAGGAACGGTGCACCCCTTCTTAACCCAGTTTCCAAAAGCAGAACTCAATTCACCTGATTCATATTAGCCCGATTTAATGAATTGGAAGAAAGCATACGTCTTCATATGCACCTCAATTTGGCCCATTCACTTTTCACACTTCCTCCTTTTGTTTTTTATCTTTCACACTTTTGACTTTCTTTATTCATCCAAATAGCAAACTCATCACCACTCAACCTGACCAACTCGGCTATGTCCCCGTGCTGCAGTTCTCTGTCTTATCTAGATCATTTGCAATTGAATGGAATAGATCCCTTTTGGACAAAGTGGATTCACCTGCTGCTGCAGTGACCACAGGTGTGATAACATCTAGAATTGGCATCTGGTGCGATCTCTCCGCTTCCACTCCAAAGAAAGTTACCTGTTTATTCCTATCATGCATTGGTTTTTGGGGTTTTCTTTGAGTAATGATGATCTCTTTAGTAGTCTGTTGGCGCCCTCTCCTGGAGGAATAGTTTGCTTGCTCTTGGACATTCTAAAAGAGAGGTCATGATAGACATTGAGCTTCTGAGCTCAATTGGGGACAGTCATGGGTGATGAATGTTTGCAACCTACTGCGAAGCCTCATACCGCAATATAAGGAACGTCAAATACTAAGAAAGGGCGGCCTATGAAAGAATTACTACTTTCAATAAGTACACTTAAACGGCTAATTGGGAATAGAAAAACTGTAAAAAGCCCTCTGAGAAAGCCCCCCTCTAACCTTTGATAGTAAGCTTTTCTGTAGTCTGCCTGTTGATGTATTTTCCGTTTGAACTGTGCACAACATGAAGAGACGGAACACTGGCGGCTTGTCACAATGCCCCCCGATGACATCACAATAGCGCTGCTGCCTAGAAAACAAGCTGCGCAGAAGAAGTTGTTCTTTGGGTGGGAGGGTGGGCTAGTGGAAGGAGGGGGCAATCTCTTTTTTTCCCGGGTGGTAGGGGGATGACAGGAGAAGGGAAGCGGGTGGTGAGAAAGGTACAGAGGGCAGGGTTTGGGGGCTGGGAAGGAAAGGGAAAAGATTAGGGTTTGGGGATGATGAAAGGGCTTTCTACGGGTAAGGATGGCAAAGGGTGGCAGTGACGGAAAGTCAGGCAACCTGTCCTGTCCGTCTTTTTGTATCGTGAATTGGAAAGACTGCAAGGGGGAGGGGAGTTGCTTGCGCCCTAAAGGAGGAGTTATTCAGATTCATTGCAGTGGGCGGCGGCTGCAAAACGCACCATTCTTCTTGTTTTGGCTCTGCAAAGCAGCCTTTTCAAGGGTTGGCTTGGGTGACAAAATGTCTTGTGTAGGCGTGGGTTTGTCTCCCTCTCGCTCTCTCTCCCTAAGATGTGTCCGGCATAGGCCAGGGTGCCACTCGAGGCCCAAACCAATTCTGGTTATCGCTTCTCGGCCTTTTGGCTAAGATCAAGTGTAGTATCTGTTCTTATCAGTTTAATATCTGATACGTCCCCTATCTGGGGACCATATATTAAATGGATTTTTAGAACAGGGAGATGGAAAAAGAGCTTGCTCTGTCCACTCCACGCATTGACCTGGTATTGCAGTACCTCCAGGAACGGTGCACCCCTTCTTAACCCAGTTTCCAAAAGCAGAACTCAATTCACCTGATTCATATTAGCCCGATTTAATGAATTGGAAGAAAGCATACGTCTTCATATGCACCTCAATTTGGCCCATTCACTTTTCACACTTCCTCCTTTTGTTTTTTATCTTTCACACTTTTGACTTTCTTTATTCATCCAAATAGCAAACTCATCACCACTCAACCTGACCAACTCGGCTATGTCCCCGTGCTGCAGTTCTCTGTCTTATCTAGATCATTTGCAATTGAATGGAATAGATCCCTTTTGGACAAAGTGGATTCACCTGCTGCTGCAGTGACCACAGGTGTGATAACATCTAGAATTGGCATCTGGTGCGATCTCTCCGCTTCCACTCCAAAGAAAGTTACCTGTTTATTCCTATCATGCATTGGTTTTTGGGGTTTTCTTTGAGTAATGATGATCTCTTTAGTAGTCTGTTGGCGCCCTCTCCTGGAGGAATAGTTTGCTTGCTCTTGGACATTCTAAAAGAGAGGTCATGATAGACATTGAGCTTCTGAGCTCAATTGGGGACAGTCATGGGTGATGAATGTTTGCAACCTACTGCGAAGCCTCATACCGCAATATAAGGAACGTCAAATACTAAGAAAGGGCGGCCTATGAAAGAATTACTACTTTCAATAAGTACACTTAAACGGCTAATTGGGAATAGAAAAACTGTAAAAAGCCCTCTGAGAAAGCCCCCCTCTAACCTTTGATAGTAAGCTTTTCTGTAGTCTGCCTGTTGATGTATTTTCCGTTTGAACTGTGCACAACATGAAGAGACGGAACACTGGCGGCTTGTCACAATGCCCCCCGATGACATCACAATAGCGCTGCTGCCTAGAAAACAAGCTGCGCAGAAGAAGTTGTTCTTTGGGTGGGAGGGTGGGCTAGTGGAAGGAGGGGGCAATCTCTTTTTTTCCCGGGTGGTAGGGGGATGACAGGAGAAGGGAAGCGGGTGGTGAGAAAGGTACAGAGGGCAGGGTTTGGGGGCTGGGAAGGAAAGGGAAAAGATTAGGGTTTGGGGATGATGAAAGGGCTTTCTACGGGTAAGGATGGCAAAGGGTGGCAGTGACGGAAAGTCAGGCAACCTGTCCTGTCCGTCTTTTTGTATCGTGAATTGGAAAGACTGCAAGGGGGAGGGGAGTTGCTTGCGCCCTAAAGGAGGAGTTATTCAGATTCATTGCAGTGGGCGGCGGCTGCAAAACGCACCATTCTTCTTGTTTTGGCTCTGCAAAGCAGCCTTTTCAAGGGTTGGCTTGGGTGACAAAATGTCTTGTGTAGGCGTGGGTTTGTCTCCCTCTCGCTCTCTCTCCCTAAGATGTGTCCGGCATAGGCCAGGGTGCCACTCGAGGCCCAAACCAATTCTGGTTATCGCTTCTCGGCCTTTTGGCTAAGATCAAGTGTAGTATCTGTTCTTATCAGTTTAATATCTGATACGTCCCCTATCTGGGGACCATATATTAAATGGATTTTTAGAACAGGGAGATGGAAAAAGAGCTTGCTCTGTCCACTCCACGCATTGACCTGGTATTGCAGTACCTCCAGGAACGGTGCACCCCTTCTTAACCCAGTTTCCAAAAGCAGAACTCAATTCACCTGATTCATATTAGCCCGATTTAATGAATTGGAAGAAAGCATACGTCTTCATATGCACCTCAATTTGGCCCATTCACTTTTCACACTTCCTCCTTTTGTTTTTTATCTTTCACACTTTTGACTTTCTTTATTCATCCAAATAGCAAACTCATCACCACTCAACCTGACCAACTCGGCTATGTCCCCGTGCTGCAGTTCTCTGTCTTATCTAGATCATTTGCAATTGAATGGAATAGATCCCTTTTGGACAAAGTGGATTCACCTGCTGCTGCAGTGACCACAGGTGTGATAACATCTAGAATTGGCATCTGGTGCGATCTCTCCGCTTCCACTCCAAAGAAAGTTACCTGTTTATTCCTATCATGCATTGGTTTTTGGGGTTTTCTTTGAGTAATGATGATCTCTTTAGTAGTCTGTTGGCGCCCTCTCCTGGAGGAATAGTTTGCTTGCTCTTGGACATTCTAAAAGAGAGGTCATGATAGACATTGAGCTTCTGAGCTCAATTGGGGACAGTCATGGGTGATGAATGTTTGCAACCTACTGCGAAGCCTCATACCGCAATATAAGGAACGTCAAATACTAAGAAAGGGCGGCCTATGAAAGAATTACTACTTTCAATAAGTACACTTAAACGGCTAATTGGGAATAGAAAAACTGTAAAAAGCCCTCTGAGAAAGCCCCCCTCTAACCTTTGATAGTAAGCTTTTCTGTAGTCTGCCTGTTGATGTATTTTCCGTTTGAACTGTGCACAACATGAAGAGACGGAACACTGGCGGCTTGTCACAATGCCCCCCGATGACATCACAATAGCGCTGCTGCCTAGAAAACAAGCTGCGCAGAAGAAGTTGTTCTTTGGGTGGGAGGGTGGGCTAGTGGAAGGAGGGGGCAATCTCTTTTTTTCCCGGGTGGTAGGGGGATGACAGGAGAAGGGAAGCGGGTGGTGAGAAAGGTACAGAGGGCAGGGTTTGGGGGCTGGGAAGGAAAGGGAAAAGATTAGGGTTTGGGGATGATGAAAGGGCTTTCTACGGGTAAGGATGGCAAAGGGTGGCAGTGACGGAAAGTCAGGCAACCTGTCCTGTCCGTCTTTTTGTATCGTGAATTGGAAAGACTGCAAGGGGGAGGGGAGTTGCTTGCGCCCTAAAGGAGGAGTTATTCAGATTCATTGCAGTGGGCGGCGGCTGCAAAACGCACCATTCTTCTTGTTTTGGCTCTGCAAAGCAGCCTTTTCAAGGGTTGGCTTGGGTGACAAAATGTCTTGTGTAGGCGTGGGTTTGTCTCCCTCTCGCTCTCTCTCCCTAAGATGTGTCCGGCATAGGCCAGGGTGCCACTCGAGGCCCAAACCAATTCTGGTTATCGCTTCTCGGCCTTTTGGCTAAGATCAAGTGTAGTATCTGTTCTTATCAGTTTAATATCTGATACGTCCCCTATCTGGGGACCATATATTAAATGGATTTTTAGAACAGGGAGATGGAAAAAGAGCTTGCTCTGTCCACTCCACGCATTGACCTGGTATTGCAGTACCTCCAGGAACGGTGCACCCCTTCTTAACCCAGTTTCCAAAAGCAGAACTCAATTCACCTGATTCATATTAGCCCGATTTAATGAATTGGAAGAAAGCATACGTCTTCATATGCACCTCAATTTGGCCCATTCACTTTTCACACTTCCTCCTTTTGTTTTTTATCTTTCACACTTTTGACTTTCTTTATTCATCCAAATAGCAAACTCATCACCACTCAACCTGACCAACTCGGCTATGTCCCCGTGCTGCAGTTCTCTGTCTTATCTAGATCATTTGCAATTGAATGGAATAGATCCCTTTTGGACAAAGTGGATTCACCTGCTGCTGCAGTGACCACAGGTGTGATAACATCTAGAATTGGCATCTGGTGCGATCTCTCCGCTTCCACTCCAAAGAAAGTTACCTGTTTATTCCTATCATGCATTGGTTTTTGGGGTTTTCTTTGAGTAATGATGATCTCTTTAGTAGTCTGTTGGCGCCCTCTCCTGGAGGAATAATTTGCTTGCTCTTGGACATTCTAAAAGAGAGGTCATGATAGACATTGAGCTTCTGAGCTCAATTGGGGACAGTCATGGGTGATGAATGTTTGCAACCTACTGCGAAGCCTCATACCGCAATATAAGGAACGTCAAATACTAAGAAAGGGCGGCCTATGAAAGAATTACTACTTTCAATAAGTACACTTAAACGGCTAATTGGGAATAGAAAAACTGTAAAAAGCCCTCTGAGAAAGCCCCCCTCTAACCTTTGATAGTAAGCTTTTCTGTAGTCTGCCTGTTGATGTATTTTCCGTTTGAACTGTGCACAACATGAAGAGACGGAACACTGGCGGCTTGTCACAATGCCCCCCGATGACATCACAATAGCGCTGCTGCCTAGAAAACAAGCTGCGCAGAAGAAGTTGTTCTTTGGGTGGGAGGGTGGGCTAGTGGAAGGAGGGGGCAATCTCTTTTTTTCCCGGGTGGTAGGGGGATGACAGGAGAAGGGAAGCGGGTGGTGAGAAAGGTACAGAGGGCAGGGTTTGGGGGCTGGGAAGGAAAGGGAAAAGATTAGGGTTTGGGGATGATGAAAGGGCTTTCTACGGGTAAGGATGGCAAAGGGTGGCAGTGACGGAAAGTCAGGCAACCTGTCCTGTCCGTCTTTTTGTATCGTGAATTGGAAAGACTGCAAGGGGGAGGGGAGTTGCTTGCGCCCTAAAGGAGGAGTTATTCAGATTCATTGCAGTGGGCGGCGGCTGCAAAACGCACCATTCTTCTTGTTTTGGCTCTGCAAAGCAGCCTTTTCAAGGGTTGGCTTGGGTGACAAAATGTCTTGTGTAGGCGTGGGTTTGTCTCCCTCTCGCTCTCTCTCCCTAAGATGTGTCCGGCATAGGCCAGGGTGCCACTCGAGGCCCAAACCAATTCTGGTTATCGCTTCTCGGCCTTTTGGCTAAGATCAAGTGTAGTATCTGTTCTTATCAGTTTAATATCTGATACGTCCCCTATCTGGGGACCATATATTAAATGGATTTTTAGAACAGGGAGATGGAAAAAGAGCTTGCTCTGTCCACTCCACGCATTGACCTGGTATTGCAGTACCTCCAGGAACGGTGCACCCCTTCTTAACCCAGTTTCCAAAAGCAGAACTCAATTCACCTGATTCATATTAGCCCGATTTAATGAATTGGAAGAAAGCATACGTCTTCATATGCACCTCAATTTGGCCCATTCACTTTTCACACTTCCTCCTTTTGTTTTTTATCTTTCACACTTTTGACTTTCTTTATTCATCCAAATAGCAAACTCATCACCACTCAACCTGACCAACTCGGCTATGTCCCCGTGCTGCAGTTCTCTGTCTTATCTAGATCATTTGCAATTGAATGGAATAGATCCCTTTTGGACAAAGTGGATTCACCTGCTGCTGCAGTGACCACAGGTGTGATAACATCTAGAATTGGCATCTGGTGCGATCTCTCCGCTTCCACTCCAAAGAAAGTTACCTGTTTATTCCTATCATGCATTGGTTTTTGGGGTTTTCTTTGAGTAATGATGATCTCTTTAGTAGTCTGTTGGCGCCCTCTCCTGGAGGAATAGTTTGCTTGCTCTTGGACATTCTAAAAGAGAGGTCATGATAGACATTGAGCTTCTGAGCTCAATTGGGGACAGTCATGGGTGATGAATGTTTGCAACCTACTGCGAAGCCTCATACCGCAATATAAGGAACGTCAAATACTAAGAAAGGGCGGCCTATGAAAGAATTACTACTTTCAATAAGTACACTTAAACGGCTAATTGGGAATAGAAAAACTGTAAAAAGCCCTCTGAGAAAGCCCCCCTCTAACCTTTGATAGTAAGCTTTTCTGTAGTCTGCCTGTTGATGTATTTTCCGTTTGAACTGTGCACAACATGAAGAGACGGAACACTGGCGGCTTGTCACAATGCCCCCCGATGACATCACAATAGCGCTGCTGCCTAGAAAACAAGCTGCGCAGAAGAAGTTGTTCTTTGGGTGGGAGGGTGGGCTAGTGGAAGGAGGGGGCAATCTCTTTTTTTCCCGGGTGGTAGGGGGATGACAGGAGAAGGGAAGCGGGTGGTGAGAAAGGTACAGAGGGCAGGGTTTGGGGGCTGGGAAGGAAAGGGAAAAGATTAGGGTTTGGGGATGATGAAAGGGCTTTCTACGGGTAAGGATGGCAAAGGGTGGCAGTGACGGAAAGTCAGGCAACCTGTCCTGTCCGTCTTTTTGTATCGTGAATTGGAAAGACTGCAAGGGGGAGGGGAGTTGCTTGCGCCCTAAAGGAGGAGTTATTCAGATTCATTGCAGTGGGCGGCGGCTGCAAAACGCACCATTCTTCTTGTTTTGGCTCTGCAAAGCAGCCTTTTCAAGGGTTGGCTTGGGTGACAAAATGTCTTGTGTAGGCGTGGGTTTGTCTCCCTCTCGCTCTCTCTCCCTAAGATGTGTCCGGCATAGGCCAGGGTGCCACTCGAGGCCCAAACCAATTCTGGTTATCGCTTCTCGGCCTTTTGGCTAAGATCAAGTGTAGTATCTGTTCTTATCAGTTTAATATCTGATACGTCCCCTATCTGGGGACCATATATTAAATGGATTTTTAGAACAGGGAGATGGAAAAAGAGCTTGCTCTGTCCACTCCACGCATTGACCTGGTATTGCAGTACCTCCAGGAACGGTGCACCCCTTCTTAACCCAGTTTCCAAAAGCAGAACTCAATTCACCTGATTCATATTAGCCCGATTTAATGAATTGGAAGAAAGCATACGTCTTCATATGCACCTCAATTTGGCCCATTCACTTTTCACACTTCCTCCTTTTGTTTTTTATCTTTCACACTTTTGACTTTCTTTATTCATCCAAATAGCAAACTCATCACCACTCAACCTGACCAACTCGGCTATGTCCCCGTGCTGCAGTTCTCTGTCTTATCTAGATCATTTGCAATTGAATGGAATAGATCCCTTTTGGACAAAGTGGATTCACCTGCTGCTGCAGTGACCACAGGTGTGATAACATCTAGAATTGGCATCTGGTGCGATCTCTCCGCTTCCACTCCAAAGAAAGTTACCTGTTTATTCCTATCATGCATTGGTTTTTGGGGTTTTCTTTGAGTAATGATGATCTCTTTAGTAGTCTGTTGGCGCCCTCTCCTGGAGGAATAGTTTGCTTGCTCTTGGACATTCTAAAAGAGAGGTCATGATAGACATTGAGCTTCTGAGCTCAATTGGGGACAGTCATGGGTGATGAATGTTTGCAACCTACTGCGAAGCCTCATACCGCAATATAAGGAACGTCAAATACTAAGAAAGGGCGGCCTATGAAAGAATTACTACTTTCAATAAGTACACTTAAACGGCTAATTGGGAATAGAAAAACTGTAAAAAGCCCTCTGAGAAAGCCCCCCTCTAACCTTTGATAGTAAGCTTTTCTGTAGTCTGCCTGTTGATGTATTTTCCGTTTGAACTGTGCACAACATGAAGAGACGGAACACTGGCGGCTTGTCACAATGCCCCCCGATGACATCACAATAGCGCTGCTGCCTAGAAAACAAGCTGCGCAGAAGAAGTTGTTCTTTGGGTGGGAGGGTGGGCTAGTGGAAGGAGGGGGCAATCTCTTTTTTTCCCGGGTGGTAGGGGGATGACAGGAGAAGGGAAGCGGGTGGTGAGAAAGGTACAGAGGGCAGGGTTTGGGGGCTGGGAAGGAAAGGGAAAAGATTAGGGTTTGGGGATGATGAAAGGGCTTTCTACGGGTAAGGATGGCAAAGGGTGGCAGTGACGGAAAGTCAGGCAACCTGTCCTGTCCGTCTTTTTGTATCGTGAATTGGAAAGACTGCAAGGGGGAGGGGAGTTGCTTGCGCCCTAAAGGAGGAGTTATTCAGATTCATTGCAGTGGGCGGCGGCTGCAAAACGCACCATTCTTCTTGTTTTGGCTCTGCAAAGCAGCCTTTTCAAGGGTTGGCTTGGGTGACAAAATGTCTTGTGTAGGCGTGGGTTTGTCTCCCTCTCGCTCTCTCTCCCTAAGATGTGTCCGGCATAGGCCAGGGTGCCACTCGAGGCCCAAACCAATTCTGGTTATCGCTTCTCGGCCTTTTGGCTAAGATCAAGTGTAGTATCTGTTCTTATCAGTTTAATATCTGATACGTCCCCTATCTGGGGACCATATATTAAATGGATTTTTAGAACAGGGAGATGGAAAAAGAGCTTGCTCTGTCCACTCCACGCATTGACCTGGTATTGCAGTACCTCCAGGAACGGTGCACCCCTTCTTAACCCAGTTTCCAAAAGCAGAACTCAATTCACCTGATTCATATTAGCCCGATTTAATGAATTGGAAGAAAGCATACGTCTTCATATGCACCTCAATTTGGCCCATTCACTTTTCACACTTCCTCCTTTTGTTTTTTATCTTTCACACTTTTGACTTTCTTTATTCATCCAAATAGCAAACTCATCACCACTCAACCTGACCAACTCGGCTATGTCCCCGTGCTGCAGTTCTCTGTCTTATCTAGATCATTTGCAATTGAATGGAATAGATCCCTTTTGGACAAAGTGGATTCACCTGCTGCTGCAGTGACCACAGGTGTGATAACATCTAGAATTGGCATCTGGTGCGATCTCTCCGCTTCCACTCCAAAGAAAGTTACCTGTTTATTCCTATCATGCATTGGTTTTTGGGGTTTTCTTTGAGTAATGATGATCTCTTTAGTAGTCTGTTGGCGCCCTCTCCTGGAGGAATAGTTTGCTTGCTCTTGGACATTCTAAAAGAGAGGTCATGATAGACATTGAGCTTCTGAGCTCAATTGGGGACAGTCATGGGTGATGAATGTTTGCAACCTACTGCGAAGCCTCATACCGCAATATAAGGAACGTCAAATACTAAGAAAGGGCGGCCTATGAAAGAATTACTACTTTCAATAAGTACACTTAAACGGCTAATTGGGAATAGAAAAACTGTAAAAAGCCCTCTGAGAAAGCCCCCCTCTAACCTTTGATAGTAAGCTTTTCTGTAGTCTGCCTGTTGATGTATTTTCCGTTTGAACTGTGCACAACATGAAGAGACGGAACACTGGCGGCTTGTCACAATGCCCCCCGATGACATCACAATAGCGCTGCTGCCTAGAAAACAAGCTGCGCAGAAGAAGTTGTTCTTTGGGTGGGAGGGTGGGCTAGTGGAAGGAGGGGGCAATCTCTTTTTTTCCCGGGTGGTAGGGGGATGACAGGAGAAGGGAAGCGGGTGGTGAGAAAGGTACAGAGGGCAGGGTTTGGGGGCTGGGAAGGAAAGGGAAAAGATTAGGGTTTGGGGATGATGAAAGGGCTTTCTACGGGTAAGGATGGCAAAGGGTGGCAGTGACGGAAAGTCAGGCAACCTGTCCTGTCCGTCTTTTTGTATCGTGAATTGGAAAGACTGCAAGGGGGAGGGGAGTTGCTTGCGCCCTAAAGGAGGAGTTATTCAGATTCATTGCAGTGGGCGGCGGCTGCAAAACGCACCATTCTTCTTGTTTTGGCTCTGCAAAGCAGCCTTTTCAAGGGTTGGCTTGGGTGACAAAATGTCTTGTGTAGGCGTGGGTTTGTCTCCCTCTCGCTCTCTCTCCCTAAGATGTGTCCGGCATAGGCCAGGGTGCCACTCGAGGCCCAAACCAATTCTGGTTATCGCTTCTCGGCCTTTTGGCTAAGATCAAGTGTAGTATCTGTTCTTATCAGTTTAATATCTGATACGTCCCCTATCTGGGGACCATATATTAAATGGATTTTTAGAACAGGGAGATGGAAAAAGAGCTTGCTCTGTCCACTCCACGCATTGACCTGGTATTGCAGTACCTCCAGGAACGGTGCACCCCTTCTTAACCCAGTTTCCAAAAGCAGAACTCAATTCACCTGATTCATATTAGCCCGATTTAATGAATTGGAAGAAAGCATACGTCTTCATATGCACCTCAATTTGGCCCATTCACTTTTCACACTTCCTCCTTTTGTTTTTTATCTTTCACACTTTTGACTTTCTTTATTCATCCAAATAGCAAACTCATCACCACTCAACCTGACCAACTCGGCTATGTCCCCGTGCTGCAGTTCTCTGTCTTATCTAGATCATTTGCAATTGAATGGAATAGATCCCTTTTGGACAAAGTGGATTCACCTGCTGCTGCAGTGACCACAGGTGTGATAACATCTAGAATTGGCATCTGGTGCGATCTCTCCGCTTCCACTCCAAAGAAAGTTACCTGTTTATTCCTATCATGCATTGGTTTTTGGGGTTTTCTTTGAGTAATGATGATCTCTTTAGTAGTCTGTTGGCGCCCTCTCCTGGAGGAATAGTTTGCTTGCTCTTGGACATTCTAAAAGAGAGGTCATGATAGACATTGAGCTTCTGAGCTCAATTGGGGACAGTCATGGGTGATGAATGTTTGCAACCTACTGCGAAGCCTCATACCGCAATATAAGGAACGTCAAATACTAAGAAAGGGCGGCCTATGAAAGAATTACTACTTTCAATAAGTACACTTAAACGGCTAATTGGGAATAGAAAAACTGTAAAAAGCCCTCTGAGAAAGCCCCCCTCTAACCTTTGATAGTAAGCTTTTCTGTAGTCTGCCTGTTGATGTATTTTCCGTTTGAACTGTGCACAACATGAAGAGACGGAACACTGGCGGCTTGTCACAATGCCCCCCGATGACATCACAATAGCGCTGCTGCCTAGAAAACAAGCTGCGCAGAAGAAGTTGTTCTTTGGGTGGGAGGGTGGGCTAGTGGAAGGAGGGGGCAATCTCTTTTTTTCCCGGGTGGTAGGGGGATGACAGGAGAAGGGAAGCGGGTGGTGAGAAAGGTACAGAGGGCAGGGTTTGGGGGCTGGGAAGGAAAGGGAAAAGATTAGGGTTTGGGGATGATGAAAGGGCTTTCTACGGGTAAGGATGGCAAAGGGTGGCAGTGACGGAAAGTCAGGCAACCTGTCCTGTCCGTCTTTTTGTATCGTGAATTGGAAAGACTGCAAGGGGGAGGGGAGTTGCTTGCGCCCTAAAGGAGGAGTTATTCAGATTCATTGCAGTGGGCGGCGGCTGCAAAACGCACCATTCTTCTTGTTTTGGCTCTGCAAAGCAGCCTTTTCAAGGGTTGGCTTGGGTGACAAAATGTCTTGTGTAGGCGTGGGTTTGTCTCCCTCTCGCTCTCTCTCCCTAAGATGTGTCCGGCATAGGCCAGGGTGCCACTCGAGGCCCAAACCAATTCTGGTTATCGCTTCTCGGCCTTTTGGCTAAGATCAAGTGTAGTATCTGTTCTTATCAGTTTAATATCTGATACGTCCCCTATCTGGGGACCATATATTAAATGGATTTTTAGAACAGGGAGATGGAAAAAGAGCTTGCTCTGTCCACTCCACGCATTGACCTGGTATTGCAGTACCTCCAGGAACGGTGCACCCCTTCTTAACCCAGTTTCCAAAAGCAGAACTCAATTCACCTGATTCATATTAGCCCGATTTAATGAATTGGAAGAAAGCATACGTCTTCATATGCACCTCAATTTGGCCCATTCACTTTTCACACTTCCTCCTTTTGTTTTTTATCTTTCACACTTTTGACTTTCTTTATTCATCCAAATAGCAAACTCATCACCACTCAACCTGACCAACTCGGCTATGTCCCCGTGCTGCAGTTCTCTGTCTTATCTAGATCATTTGCAATTGAATGGAATAGATCCCTTTTGGACAAAGTGGATTCACCTGCTGCTGCAGTGACCACAGGTGTGATAACATCTAGAATTGGCATCTGGTGCGATCTCTCCGCTTCCACTCCAAAGAAAGTTACCTGTTTATTCCTATCATGCATTGGTTTTTGGGGTTTTCTTTGAGTAATGATGATCTCTTTAGTAGTCTGTTGGCGCCCTCTCCTGGAGGAATAGTTTGCTTGCTCTTGGACATTCTAAAAGAGAGGTCATGATAGACATTGAGCTTCTGAGCTCAATTGGGGACAGTCATGGGTGATGAATGTTTGCAACCTACTGCGAAGCCTCATACCGCAATATAAGGAACGTCAAATACTAAGAAAGGGCGGCCTATGAAAGAATTACTACTTTCAATAAGTACACTTAAACGGCTAATTGGGAATAGAAAAACTGTAAAAAGCCCTCTGAGAAAGCCCCCCTCTAACCTTTGATAGTAAGCTTTTCTGTAGTCTGCCTGTTGATGTATTTTCCGTTTGAACTGTGCACAACATGAAGAGACGGAACACTGGCGGCTTGTCACAATGCCCCCCGATGACATCACAATAGCGCTGCTGCCTAGAAAACAAGCTGCGCAGAAGAAGTTGTTCTTTGGGTGGGAGGGTGGGCTAGTGGAAGGAGGGGGCAATCTCTTTTTTTCCCGGGTGGTAGGGGGATGACAGGAGAAGGGAAGCGGGTGGTGAGAAAGGTACAGAGGGCAGGGTTTGGGGGCTGGGAAGGAAAGGGAAAAGATTAGGGTTTGGGGATGATGAAAGGGCTTTCTACGGGTAAGGATGGCAAAGGGTGGCAGTGACGGAAAGTCAGGCAACCTGTCCTGTCCGTCTTTTTGTATCGTGAATTGGAAAGACTGCAAGGGGGAGGGGAGTTGCTTGCGCCCTAAAGGAGGAGTTATTCAGATTCATTGCAGTGGGCGGCGGCTGCAAAACGCACCATTCTTCTTGTTTTGGCTCTGCAAAGCAGCCTTTTCAAGGGTTGGCTTGGGTGACAAAATGTCTTGTGTAGGCGTGGGTTTGTCTCCCTCTCGCTCTCTCTCCCTAAGATGTGTCCGGCATAGGCCAGGGTGCCACTCGAGGCCCAAACCAATTCTGGTTATCGCTTCTCGGCCTTTTGGCTAAGATCAAGTGTAGTATCGTTCGAAAAGGTGGTTTAAGGCTCCGGCCACCTTAGTACAATGATGCAATGCACACTGGAAGGTTGCGCTTGTTAGTACTTTGGGAGGATAGTATATCCATCTAGAGGAAACCATGGCCCTACCAGGATCGAGGCTATTAGACTGAGTAAGTGTGGGGGTTATGGTGCAATGTGCCCCAGGAATGGACACCCTGGAGGGAGTCTGAACTTGCTAGGTTGGGACCCTGGTAAGCCTCAGACTCTGTCGCACGCCGCGCCTTGCCTATTCATACTTTCCAAGCATATTGCCCTATCCCGGCCTTCTGGCTAAGAAGGGAAATTTTTATAATCCCGGTCGGAGGTCCGGTCAGCTTTGGGCTGAGAAACCAACACCCGGTTGGAGGTCCGGGTCAGCTTTGGCTGAGAAACCAACACCCGGTTGGAGGTCCGGTTAGCCTTGGGCTGAGAAACCAACACCCGGTTGGAGGTCCGGTCAGCCTTGGGCTGAGAAACCAACACCCGGTTGGAGGTCCGGTCAGCCTTGGGCTGAGAAACCAACACCGGTTGACGGTCCGGGCAGTCTCGGCTGCGAAACCAACGACTAGTAGCTCCCTACTCCACTTGGGTAAGATGCCTCGGTGGACGCTGGGAGCAACAACAAGGCTCAACCAGGCTTCGGCTTGGGGGGAGCACCGAAGATCCCTGACCCTCGCTGTGGCCTTCTGGCTCGGAGGGACGGGGTTGATTTTTGGGGATCCTCTTCTCACGGAGGGGTCCACACGAATCCTAGCCTTTGCACTGTTTTTGGTGTGACTTCGGTCATGCATTTTTGCGGTGCTTTGGAAAGCTTCATTAAATCAAAAATCTGTTCTTATCAGTTTAATATCTGATACGTCCCCTATCTGGGGACCATATATTAAATGGATTTTTAGAACAGGGAGATGGAAAAAGAGCTTGCTCTGTCCACTCCACGCATTGACCTGGTATTGCAGTACCTCCAGGAACGGTGCACCCCTTCTTAACCCAGTTTCCAAAAGCAGAACTCAATTCACCTGATTCATATTAGCCCGATTTAATGAATTGGAAGAAAGCATACGTCTTCATATGCACCTCAATTTGGCCCATTCACTTTTCACACTTCCTCCTTTTGTTTTTTATCTTTCACACTTTTGACTTTCTTTATTCATCCAAATAGCAAACTCATCACCACTCAACCTGACCAACTCGGCTATGTCCCCGTGCTGCAGTTCTCTGTCTTATCTAGATCATTTGCAATTGAATGGAATAGATCCCTTTTGGACAAAGTGGATTCACCTGCTGCTGCAGTGACCACAGGTGTGATAACATCTAGAATTGGCATCTGGTGCGATCTCTCCGCTTCCACTCCAAAGAAAGTTACCTGTTTATTCCTATCATGCATTGGTTTTTGGGGTTTTCTTTGAGTAATGATGATCTCTTTAGTAGTCTGTTGGCGCCCTCTCCTGGAGGAATAGTTTGCTTGCTCTTGGACATTCTAAAAGAGAGGTCATGATAGACATTGAGCTTCTGAGCTCAATTGGGGACAGTCATGGGTGATGAATGTTTGCAACCTACTGCGAAGCCTCATACCGCAATATAAGGAACGTCAAATACTAAGAAAGGGCGGCCTATGAAAGAAATTACTACTTTCAATAAGTACACTTAAACGGCTAATTGGGAATAGAAAAACTGTAAAAAGCCCTCTGAGAAAGCCCCCCTCTAACCTTTGATAGTAAGCTTTTCTGTAGTCTGCCTGTTGATGTATTTTCCGTTTGAACTGTGCACAACATGAAGAGACGGAACACTGGCGGCTTGTCACAATGCCCCCCGATGACATCACAATAGCGCTGCTGCCTAGAAAACAAGCTGCGCAGAAGAAGTTGTTCTTTGGGTGGGGAGGGTGGGCTAGTGGAAGGAGGGGGCAATCTCTTTTTTTCCCGGGTGGTAGGGGGATGACAGGAGAAGGGAAGCGGGTGGTGAGAAAGGTACAGAGGGCAGGGTTTGGGGGCTGGGAAGGAAAGGGAAAAGATTAGGGTTTGGGGATGATGAAAGGGCTTTCTACGGGTAAGGATGGCAAAGGGTGGCAGTGACGGAAAGTCAGGCAACCTGTCCTGTCCGTCTTTTTGTATCGTGAATTGGAAAGACTGCAAGGGGGAGGGGAGTTGCTTGCGCCCTAAAGGAGGAGTTATTCAGATTCATTGCAGTGGGCGGCGGCTGCAAAACGCACCATTCTTCTTGTTTTGGCTCTGCAAAGCAGCCTTTTCAAGGGTTGGCTTGGGTGACAAAATGTCTTGTGTAGGCGTGGGTTTGTCTCCCTCTCGCTCTCTCTCCCTAAGATGTGTCCGGCATAGGCCAGGGTGCCACTCGAGGCCCAAACCAATTCTGGTTATCGCTTCTCGGCCTTTTGGCTAAGATCAAGTGTAGTATCTGTTCTTATCAGTTTAATATCTGATACGTCCCCTATCTGGGGACCATATATTAAATGGATTTTTAGAACAGGGAGATGGAAAAAGAGCTTGCTCTGTCCACTCCACGCATTGACCTGGTATTGCAGTACCTCCAGGAACGGTGCACCCCTTCTTAACCCAGTTTCCAAAAGCAGAACTCAATTCACCTGATTCATATTAGCCCGATTTAATGAATTGGAAGAAAGCATACGTCTTCATATGCACCTCAATTTGGCCCATTCACTTTTCACACTTCCTCCTTTTGTTTTTTATCTTTCACACTTTTGACTTTCTTTATTCATCCAAATAGCAAACTCATCACCACTCAACCTGACCAACTCGGCTATGTCCCCGTGCTGCAGTTCTCTGTCTTATCTAGATCATTTGCAATTGAATGGAATAGATCCCTTTTGGACAAAGTGGATTCACCTGCTGCTGCAGTGACCACAGGTGTGATAACATCTAGAATTGGCATCTGGTGCGATCTCTCCGCTTCCACTCCAAAGAAAGTTACCTGTTTATTCCTATCATGCATTGGTTTTTTGGGGTTTTCTTTGAGTAATGATGATCTCTTTAGTAGTCTGTTGGCGCCCTCTCCTGGAGGAATAGTTTGCTTGCTCTTGGACATTCTAAAAGAGAGGTCATGATAGACATTGAGCTTCTGAGCTCAATTGGGGACAGTCATGGGTGATGAATGTTTGCAACCTACTGCGAAGCCTCATACCGCAATATAAGGAACGTCAAATACTAAGAAAGGGCGGCCTATGAAAGAATTACTACTTTCAATAAGTACACTTAAACGGCTAATTGGGAATAGAAAAACTGTAAAAAGCCCTCTGAGAAAGCCCCCTCTAACCTTTGATAGTAAGCTTTTCTGTAGTCTGCCTGTTGATGTATTTTCCGTTTGAACTGTGCACAACATGAAGAGACGGAACACTGGCGGCTTGTCACAATGCCCCCCGATGACATCACAATAGCGCTGCTGCCTAGAAAACAAGCTGCGCAGAAGAAGTTGTTCTTTGGGTGGGAGGGTGGGCTAGTGGAAGGAGGGGGCAATCTCTTTTTTTCCCGGGTGGTAGGGGGATGACAGGAGAAGGGAAGCGGGTGGTGAGAAAGGTACAGAGGGCAGGGTTTGGGGGCTGGGAAGGAAAGGGAAAAGATTAGGGTTTGGGGATGATGAAAGGGCTTTCTACGGGTAAGGATGGCAAAGGGTGGCAGTGACGGAAAGTCAGGCAACCTGTCCTGTCCGTCTTTTTGTATCGTGAATTGGAAAGACTGCAAGGGGGAGGGGAGTTGCTTGCGCCCTAAAGGAGGAGTTATTCAGATTCATTGCAGTGGGCGGCGGCTGCAAAACGCACCATTCTTCTTGTTTTGGCTCTGCAAAGCAGCCTTTTCAAGGGTTGCTTGGGTGACAAAATGTCTTGTGTAGGCGTGGTTTGTCTCCCTCTCGCTCTCTCTCCCTAAGATGTGTCCGGCATAGGCCAGGGTGCCACTCGAGGCCCAAACCAATTCTGGTTATCGCTTCTCGGCCTTTTGGCTAAGATCAAGTGTAGTATCTGTTCTTATCAGTTTAATATCTGATACGTCCCCTATCTGGGGACCATATATTAAATGGATTTTTAGAACAGGGAGATGGAAAAAGAGCTTGCTCTGTCCACTCCACGCATTGACCTGGTATTGCAGTACCTCCAGGAACGGTGCACCCCTTCTTAACCCAGTTTCCAAAAGCAGAACTCAATTCACCTGATTCATATTAGCCCGATTTAATGAATTGGAAGAAAGCATACGTCTTCATATGCACCTCAATTTGGCCCATTCACTTTTCACACTTCCTCCTTTTGTTTTTTATCTTTCACACTTTTGACTTTCTTTATTCATCCAAATAGCAAACTCATCACCACTCAACCTGACCAACTCGGCTATGTCCCCGTGCTGCAGTTCTCTGTCTTATCTAGATCATTTGCAATTGAATGGAATAGATCCCTTTTGGACAAAGTGGATTCACCTGCTGCTGCAGTGACCACAGGTGTGATAACATCTAGAATTGGCATCTGGTGCGATCTCTCCGCTTCCACTCCAAAGAAAGTTACCTGTTTATTCCTATCATGCATTGGTTTTTGGGGTTTTCTTTGAGTAATGATGATCTCTTTAGTAGTCTGTTGGCGCCCTCTCCTGGAGGAATAGTTTGCTTGCTCTTGGACATTCTAAAAGAGAGGTCATGATAGACATTGAGCTTCTGAGCTCAATTGGGGACAGTCATGGGTGATGAATGTTTGCAACCTACTGCGAAGCCTCATACCGCAATATAAGGAACGTCAAATACTAAGAAAGGGCGGCCTATGAAAGAATTACTACTTTCAATAAGTACACTTAAACGGCTAATTGGGAATAGAAAAACTGTAAAAAGCCCTCTGAGAAAGCCCCCCTCTAACCTTTGATAGTAAGCTTTTCTGTAGTCTGCCTGTTGATGTATTTTCCGTTTGAACTGTGCACAACATGAAGAGACGGAACACTGGCGGCTTGTCACAATGCCCCCCGATGACATCACAATAGCGCTGCTGCCTAGAAAACAAGCTGCGCAGAAGAAGTTGTTCTTTGGGTGGGAGGGTGGGCTAGTGGAAGGAGGGGGCAATCTCTTTTTTTCCCGGGTGGTAGGGGGATGACAGGAGAAGGGAAGCGGGTGGTGAGAAAGGTACAGAGGGCAGGGTTTGGGGGCTGGGAAGGAAAGGGAAAAGATTAGGGTTTGGGGATGATGAAAGGGCTTTCTACGGGTAAGGATGGCAAAGGGTGGCAGTGACGGAAAGTCAGGCAACCTGTCCTGTCCGTCTTTTTGTATCGTGAATTGGAAAGACTGCAAGGGGGAGGGGAGTTGCTTGCGCCCTAAAGGAGGAGTTATTCAGATTCATTGCAGTGGGCGGCGGCTGCAAAACGCACCATTCTTCTTGTTTTGGCTCTGCAAAGCAGCCTTTTCAAGGGTTGGCTTGGGTGACAAAATGTCTTGTGTAGGCGTGGGTTTGTCTCCCTCTCGCTCTCTCTCCCTAAGATGTGTCCGGCATAGGCCAGGGTGCCACTCGAGGCCCAAACCAATTCTGGTTATCGCTTCTCGGCCTTTTGGCTAAGATCAAGTGTAGTATCTGTTCTTATCAGTTTAATATCTGATACGTCCCCTATCTGGGGACCATATATTAAATGGATTTTTAGAACAGGAGATGGAAAAAGAGCTTGCTCTGTCCACTCCACGCATTGACCTGGTATTGCAGTACCTCCAGGAACGGTGCACCCCTTCTTAA